>NC_092037.1:42719664-42829747 GCF_003086295.3 Arachis hypogaea
GTTCTATCTTGCTCTCGCATCCCTTGACATATGTATCCAAGTAATACTTGAGTATCAAGCATGTGATTGGGCATGCGTCTAGTAGCTTGCGAAACGTTCCCAATACTCGTAGAGTGGTTCCGTCTCACCTTGCACAATACAAGACATTTCCTTCCTTAGCCTATCCATCTTCTCCAGAGGGAAGAATTTATCAAGAATCCTCTTCTAAGTAGGTCCCAATCGGAGGTAACTTCACTAGATAGAGTGTACAACCATATGGCAACCTCATCGGACCCTTCCGTCTAGTAGTTGAGCATATGCGATGGAAGTCCTTGAGATGTCGAATAGGGTCTTGTGCGGGAAGCCATGAAACTTAGGTAGGAGGTTGATCAAAGCGGTCTTCAATTCAAAGTTAGCATTCAAGTTGGGGTGAGTTACATGAAGGGGTTGAAGGACATAATCCGGTGCACCCGCTTCCTTGATGGTAACTCTCCTCGGAGCATCCATGGTATTAGTACCTAATAGCATCAATCCCAGCCGTAGTGATAGTCTAAACGGTGGCAAATCTCATCATCAACAATCTACCAATCTATAATGAGAGTATTAGTCCCCGAGTCGTCTTCCCCTTGGAATTGCCAAAATTGTGCATCTTATTGAGTAGAAGATTTGTTAAGGTTCTTTGAAAAGTTTTAGCAACGTAGTAGGGAACAAGCAATCAATCATTAAAGGACTTGGCTTAGAGTTGGCAATTGAATACATATCCTTATAGTTCTTTCAATGAAGATAACAATTAGGCCATGCCTCATTTAGTTATCCCCTAGGTGTAGAGGAAATCAAATGAAGGTAATCAACTTGAGTCACAAGTCCTAGCTTCACCTCATGGGAATCTAAGCTTTAGTGCACTCCAAGTCAATTAGCAATCCCTAATTCCAAATCAACAATTGGCACAACTATTCAACTTCTTCTAATGATCCAACCCTATGCAAGTGAGAATTTTCTACTCCATAAACTAGTGTTGACATTTTATCAAACATGTGATGAGCAAGAAAGAAAGTCATAGTAAATGAGAAGAAAAGTAGAATTAAAGGTATTGCAATACAAGGAATTAACAACAATTGTCAAATAGCAATAATGAGGATCAAAATCTCAAAGTATTAATGAAATCCAAAATCATAAAGTTGAATCCTAGATCTAAGGGGAGTTTAGCAATTACAACTACAACTTGAAATTGGAGAAGGAAATCTATTACATGAACAAAGTAAAGTGAGAATTCAATGGATTTCACCAAAGAGTGGGTGAAAATTCAGAAATTTGATGAAGAAGAACCCTAGTAAGAGCTTGAGATCTCTCTCTCCTCCTCCAAGAATCTAACTCCACTATCCCTCATAAAATATCCAAAACTAGAAAATGAATTAAGTGTCTTGACCCTTGCTCCCCTAGTCTTCTTAAACTTTTCCCGCCAATACACTCCCCAAAAATTAGGATCTCCAACCAACTCCACGCCTGAGTCACGTGACTTCTTAAAAAAATCACATTCGAACATCGGCGCGTACGCGAAGGTACGCGCCCGCGCCATGGATGCATTTGGAATGTACGCGGAGGCGAGACGTACGCGTGCGCGCCCAAGAAGATCATGGCTTAGCCGCTACGCAAGCCGACTCGTGGCTTGACTTTGGCTTCGGCTTCTAGTTGTTCATCCACGTGGACGCGTCAAGTGCGCGCACGGCCAATGCAGATTTCCAAGGCTTAATTCTCTTGCTCCCTCCTTTGCTCCCATCTTCCTTCTCTCTTTCCGGTCCACTCCTGCCCTGTATTCTGGAACCACTTAACACACGGTCACGGGCATCGAATGGCATCGAGAGAGGATTAGAAATGTATCTATTTTAGTGGCAAAATAAGTATGTTTTCATCCATGGTGCAAAACTAGGAAAGGAATGCAAATCCTTTGTATTTTCATACAGAAAGTGGTGTGGAATCATTGATAAAAACCCTTTGAAATTAGCACAAGATAAACCCTCAAATGGGGGTTGTCAAGAATCCTGCTTGGTTAGAAGGTACATAAGATCAGAACAACATGGTTAGTAATAAACAATAACCTTAGAACCAATTAAATAGGATCTAAACTTATCAATTGTATAAATAACAGCTAGTAATTCCTTCTCTATAGTTGTGTAATTTTTTTGCGTCTCATTCTGAACATGACTGGCATAATAAATGACATGCATAAGCTTGTCTTGTCTCTGTCCCAAGATAGCCCCTATAGCATAGTCACTAGCATCACACATTAGTTCAAATGGAAATTTCCAGTTGGGTGGGCAATGATAGGTGCAGAGAGAAGCTTTTCTTTTAAAGTATCAAAAGCATGCAGCATTTCTTGTCAAAAACAAAAGTAGTGTCAGCAACCAACAGGTTGCACAGGGGTTTCGCAATATTGAAAAAGTCTTTTATAAACCTCCTGTAAAATCCTGCATGTCATAAAAAACTTCTTATTGCCTTAACATTAGTAGATGATGGTAATTTTTCAATTACTTCCACCTTGGCTTTATCAACTTCTATTCCCTTGTTTGAAATCCAGTGTCCAAGAACCAATTCCCTCAGTTACCATAAAATGGCATTTTTTTTCAGCTCAAAACGAGGTTTGTTTCCTGACACCATTTCAAAACTAAGGCCAGATGCTTAAGGCAAGAATTAAAAGAATAACCAGAAACATAGAAGGCATCTATAAATACCTCAATGAACTTTTCAACCATATCTGAAAAGTAGAAAGAATGCACCATTAAAAAGATGCTGGTGTAATGACCCAACTCCTGGTATGCCATAGTGATAGAAAAAGCCAAGTGTTACCAACTTGTTCTTCCTAGTTATTAACTATTATTTAATATATGAGCTTGATCCTTGTTAGAACGTTGCAAATTTTACGAGTAATGTTTTTTTTAATTAACTTATATCATTGCGAGTGATGGAGTAAAATAAAACATAAGGACAATAAACAAAAGTGCTAGGTGGGAGACACCACACTGATACGTAAAAAAAAATAAATTTCACGTATAACCACCGGCAAGTATACCAGGTCGCATCAAGTAGTAAAACTCACTAAGAGTGAGGTCGATCCCACGAGGATTGGTAGATTAAGTAACTTTGGTTAAATGATATTCTAGTAGGAGACATATTGTGTGATTTCTTGAGATTCTTATCTTGAAAGTAATTGCAGCGAAATTAAATAACAAGAAATTTAAAGGACTAAAATTAAAATAGACTAAACTAAATAAATGGAAATTTAATAGCAAAAACTTAAAGTGTAAGAAATAAAGGCTGAATTGTAAATAACAGAAGTTTAAAGTGCAAGGATGTAAAAGCTGAATGTAAATGGCGGAAAGGTTGAAGTGTAGGAATGTAAACAAGGATTTGGGTATTAGGAAATAAAAATTCAAAAGAGCAAAGTAAAGATTGATGATGGGTAAGATCACTAGGGATCAGATATGTTGATTTCTCAAGAATTAATGATGATCAATTCCTTCTCAATCATGTAAGATAGACCCATGGCAGAATGCAAGAAATTGGGTCCCAATCTCTTGGTGACTCAATTTCTCTCAACACAATCAATTTCCATCTCGTGATCTAATTGATCATGAGAAGAGATGAAGTTCAATAACTAATCCTTAATGCCACACAACTCTCAGGATCTCAATTAAGGGTGGTTACATCTCACATTACCAACCTAGAATATATCAATCAAGAGAATTATGAGAGGATAAGCTTTAAACTGACTTCTATGACTCCTTTATCAAGTTCATCATATAATTCAAATAGATTCAATCCCTCTCTTGATAGTAATTAAATCTGTGAAGAACAAGAGTTCCCTTTTAGATGAATTCACTTGAACTGAGAGGAAAAGAAGAGTTATTAATTCATTGAAATCAACAGATATGGGGTTTAGTGATTCGTAGCTCCAAATAAAAACATAAATGCAAACTAGAAATTAAACTAAGCATAAAGATAAAAAAGAGAAGAAGACTGAAAATAAGAATGAAACTGAATGTAATATAAAGTCTGAGCAGAAAGTAAAATTCAATGCAAAAAGGTACAAAAGAGATCTAAAAGAAAAAGAGGCTGAGAAGAAGATCGAGAAGTTAAAAGTGCTAATTCTAAAAGTATCCAAAAGCCCTTCTAATGATTAAATTCCTGCTATTTATACTAGTTCAGTGGCCTCTTCAGGTGTACTTGCAAGTGGCTTCAAGTGGGCTTTCTAATTGATCCGCTACTCTGCTCCAGGAGAACATAGCGCTTTCAGGAAAACGGAGTGCTCTTATACCCACTCGTACGCGTCCTGGACGCGTGTATGTCGTTCAGCATTTTTGGCACTTCCAAGCGTACGCGTCTCCCACGCGTATACGTCATTCAGGTCTTTAGCATTGTCACGCGTATGCGTGACATACGCCTGCGCGTCCTTTGCAGCGCTCTCCAAGAGAGCGTAGCGCTCACGGTAAAAACACTCTCCCACGCATGCGCGTCACCCCACGCGGACACGTGGACTTCAAAGTATCACTTCCACACTGTCACTCTATCCACGCGTTTGTGTCACTCTTTACACATGCCTTACCCACGCGTACGCGTCACTGACACGTATGTGTCGATAATCAAACTTTGAATCCCATTTTGAGAGTTGTCGCAGGTGCTCTTTGAAAGAGAGCGTAGCGCTCTTGGCTGAAGAGCGTTGATCTCTACCACGCGTATGCGTCGTCCCACGCGTATGCGTGGCCTTCCAGAATTGCCACTTCGACGCGTATGCATTGTCCACACGTACGCGTCCCTAGTAAAGAGTATGCTGCAGGGGAACGTAACGCTCTTCACATGAACGTAGCGCGCTTCTCTGTTCTTGATCACAAGGATAAAATGCATAAAAGCTCTGCCATCTTTTGCACTCACTTTTTATAATTCATTCATTCACATTTCTTGGGTTATTTGCATAGAATTGGCCAAAAATCACTTAGTCCTTAACAAATTAATGCATGAGGATCAATTTCATCAAGGTGCTTGTTTATTTCAAAGAAAATGCATGAAATGAGACTAAAATTAAGTAAACTAACTAGCTAATCTAGCTAAAATGCGAATGCATCACAACACCAAACTTAAACCTTGCTTGTCCCCAAGCAAGAAAAGAACTATCTCGTTCAGCATTTTTGGCACTTCCACGCGTACGCGTCTCCCACGCGTATGCGTCATTCTGGTCTTCAGGATTTGTCACGCGTATGCGTGACATACGGCTACGCGTCCTTTGCAGCGCTCTACAAGAGAGCATAGTGCTCGCGGTAAGAACACTCTCCCACGCATGCGCGTCACCCCACGCGGACGCGTGGACTTCAAAGTATCACTTCCACACTGCCGCTCTATCCACGCGTTTGTGTCACTCTTCACACATGCCTCACCCACGCGTACGCGTCACTGACACGTACGCGTTGATAATCAAACTTTGAATCCCATTTTGAGAGTTGTCGCAGGTGCTCTTTGAAAGAGAGTGTAGCGCTCTTGGTTGAAGAGCGTTGATCTCTACCACGCGTACGCGTCGTCCCACGCATATGCGTGGCCTTCCAGAATTGCCACTTCGACGCGTATGCATTGTCCACACGTACGCGTCCCTAGTAAAGTGTATGCTGCAGGGGAACGTAACGCTCTTCACATGAACGTAGCGCTCTTCTCTGTTCTTGATCACAAGGACAAATGCATAAAGGCTCTACCATCTTATGCACTCACTTTTTATAATTCATTCATTCACATTTCTTGGGTTATTTGCATAGAATTGGCCAAAAATCACTTAGTCCTTGACAAATTAATGCATGAGGATCAATTTCATCAAGGTGCTTCTTTATTTCAAAGAAAATTCATGAAATGAGACTAAAATTAAGTAAACTAACTAGCTAATCTAGCTAAAATGCGAATGCATCACAACACCAAACTTAAACCTTGCTTGTCCCCAAGCAAGAAAAGAACTATGCACAAAGGTTTCTTTTAATTGGAACGGGTTGAGGAATTGCCTGTAATGCCTTGGTGAGTGAAGTGATTAAGTGAAAGTGGGGTGAACTCTGAATTTGGTGCTCATGCAAGGATTCCGGTGCTTATTAATCCCTACATTATGGAAGTCTTAGATCTTAAGACTTTCATTCAAATGATATTATGGAAATCTCTTTATCCTTGAAGCAGCATTTATTTTCTAACATTTTCTTTTCCTTTTGCATCTTGGCCTCAACTCTAGGTGTCATGTCTCAAAGTGGCTTTTTAAGATAAGTTTTCAATCAATACTCCCAAACCAGTTGGTCTAAGGTATTAGGTGTTGAAGCACCCCTTAGGATTTACTTGCTCATGCCTCTCTCTTGACACAACTCTACCATAAGTATTTAACTAGGATAATAACTCTTTGAGTTCTTGTTTCTTTCTTTTTCTTCCTAGTAATTGATGCTCAGAGCATTGAGCCTTGTTCTTTGTTCTTCTATTTTTTTTGTTTTCTTTTATTGCTGCTTCTTGGATCAATAGATGTTTAAGAATTTTCACAATACTTCTTTGAACTTTATTTCCTGCCTATGAGCTCCCATGCAGATTTTCACAAACATGCAACCTCAATACACAATCATACAATCAGAACCACCATTTCTCTTAATCTTTTGCTTGCCTCAAAACAAATTTTTGATTCCTCAATCCTTCTTTTAAAGAAATGTTCTCTATTTGCATTCTTATAGATATTGAGTGCAAGCAATTTTTCAAGAGTATGGTGCTATGATATATCAAGCATCTTAGTTATTAAGCTACAAAGAAACTATACTAAGCAGACAAACAGGGATTCACATGGTTGGATTCACAACCTAAGGATAGCCTGGACTCCTGGATAAGCTGGTCACTGCCTTCTTGGATAAATTCTTTCCTCCTCAAAAGCTGAGCAAGCTGAGAGTGGATGTTCAAACCTTCAAACAAAAAGATGGTGAATCCCTCTATGAAGCTTGGGAAAGATACAAGCAGCTGACCAAAAGATGTCCATCTGACATGTTTTCAGAATGGACCATGCTAGATATATTCTATTATGGTCTCTCTGAATTTTCGAAAATGTCACTGGATCACTCTGCAGGTGGATCTATTCACCTGAAGAAGACGCCTGAAGAGGCTCAAGAACTCATTGACATGGTTGCAAACAACCAGTTCATGTATACCTCTGAGAGGAATTCCGTGAACAATGGGGTACCTCAGAAGAAAGGAGTTCTTGAAATTGATGCTCTGAATGCCATACTGGCTCAGAACAAAGTGTTGACTCAACAGGTCAACATGATCTCTCAAATCTGAATGGATTGCAACATGCATCCAACAGTACTAGAGAGGCAGCTTCTGAAGAAGCTTATGATCCTGAGAACCCTGCCATGGCAGAGGTTAATTATCTGGGTGAACCATATGGAAATACCTATAACCCATCATGGAGAAATCATCCAAATTTCTCCTGGAAGGATCAACAAAAACCTCAACAAGGTTTTAACAATGGTGGACGCAATAGGCTGAATAATAGTAAGCCATATCCATCATCTTCTCAGCAACAGACAGAGAACTCTGAACAAAATAATTCTAATTTAGCCAATATAGTCTCTGATCTGTCAAAGGCCACTTTCAGTTTCATGAATGAAACAAGATCCTCCATTAGGAATTTGGAGGCACAAGTAGGCCAGCTGAGTAAGAAAGTTATTAAAACTCCTCCCAGTATTCTCCCAAGCAATACAGAAGAAAATCCAAAAGGAGAATGCAAAGCCATTGACTTAGTCAACATGGCCGAATGCACAAAGGAGGAGGAGGACGAAAATCCCAGTGAAGAAGACCTCCTGGGACGTCCTCCAAGCAAGAAGGAGTTTCCTAATAAGGATCCTGAGGGATCTGAGGCTCACCTAGAGACCATAGAGATTCCATTAAATCTCCTTCTGCCATTCATGAGCTCTGAAGAATATTCATCCTCTGAAGAGGATGAAGATGTCACTGGAGAGCAAGTTGCTCAATATTTAGGAGCTATCATGAAACTGAATGCCAAGCTGTTTGGTAATGAGACTTGGGAAAGTGAACCTCCCTTGCTCATTAGTGAATTAGAGACTTGGATTCAGGAAACTCTACCTCAAAAGAAACAAGATCCTGACAAGTTTTTAATACCTTGCACCATTGGCACCATGAGCTTTGAAAAAGCTCTATGTGACCTTGGGTCAGGAATAAATCTGATGCCACTCTCTGTGATGGAGAAGCTAGGGATCATTGAGGTTGGTGTCGCGAAGTTGTGAACATTACTTTTTCACAACTCTCATAATCCCCGGTAATGGCTCCAAAAACGTGGTAGCTCAATACCATGGCATTACACAACTTTGCACAACTAACCAGCAAGTGCACTGGGTCGTCCAAGTAATAAACCTTACGCGAGTAAGGGTCGATCCCACGGAGATTGTTAGTATTGAAGCAAGCTATGGTCATCTTGTAAATCTTAGTCAGGCAAACTCAAATGGATATAGTGATGAACGAAAATAACACAAAGGTAAAGATAGAGATACTTATGTAATTCATTGGTAGGAACTTCAGATAAGCGTATGAAGACGCCTTCCCTTCCGTCTCTCTGCTTTCCTACTGCCTTCATCCAATTCTTCTTACTCCTTTCCATGGCAAGCTCGTGTAGGGTTTCACTGTTGTCAGCAGCTACCTCCCATCCTCGCAGTGAAAACTAATGCTCATGCACTCTGTCACAGTGCGGCTAATCACCGGTTTGGTTCCCTCCCCTACCGGAATAGAATCACTCTTTTGCGTCTGTCACTAACGCCCAGTAGGTTACAGGTTTGAAGCACGTCACAGTCATTCAATCATTGAATCCTACTCAGAATACCACAGACAAGGTTTAGACCTTCCGGATTCTCTTGAATGCCGCCATCAGGTCCTGCCTATACCACGAAGACTCTGATCTCACGGAATGGTTGGCTCGTTTGTCAGGCGAGCGCTCGGTTGTCAGGCGATCAACCATGCATCGTGCAATCAGGAATCCAAGAGATATTCACCAAGCCTCAAATGCTTGTAGAACAAGAGTGGTTGTCAGTCACTTTGTTCATGAGTGAGAATGGTGATGGGCGTCAATCATCACCTTCATCAAGTTGAAGAACAAGTGATATCTTGGAACAAGAACAAGCGGAATTGAATTGAAGAACAATAGTAATTGCATTAATACTCGAGGTACAGCAGAGCTCCACACCTTAATCTATGGTGTGTAGAAACTCCACCGTTGAAAATACATAAGCATAAGGTCTAGGCATGGCCGAATGGCCAGCCTCCCAATGATCTAAGATAGCATAAAAAATGAAGATAGCTACCAAAGTCTTCTATACAATAGTAAAAGGTCCTACTTATAAGAACTAGTAGCCTAAGGTGTACAGAAATGAGTAAATGACATAAAAATCCTCTTTCGGGCCCACTTGGTGTGTGCTTGGGCTGAGCAATGAAGCAAATTTCGTGCAGAGACTCTTCTTGGAGTTAAACGCCAGCTTTAGTGCCAGTTTGGGCGTTTAACTCCCATTTGGGTGCCAGTTCCAGCGTTTAACGCTGGGATTTCTTGAGGTGACTTTGAACGCCGGTTTGGGCCATCAAATCTTGGGCAAAGTATGGACTATCATATATTGCTGGAAAGCCCAGGATGTCTACTTTCCAACGCCGTTGAGAGCGCGCCAATTGGGCTTCTGTAGCTCCAGAAAATCCACTTCGAGTGCAGGGAGGTCAGAATCCAACAGCATCTGCAGTCCTTTTTGGTCTCTGAATCAGATTTTTGCTCAGGTCCCTCAATTTCAGCCAGAAAATACCTGAAATCACAGAAAAACACACAAACTCATAGTAAAGTCCAGAAAAGTGAATTTTAACTAAAAACTAATAAAAATATACTAAAAACTAACTAGATCATATCAAAAACATACTAAAAACAATGCCAAAAAGTATACAAATTATCCGCTCATCACAACACCAAACTTAAATTGTTGCTTGTCCCCAAGCAACTGAGAATCAAATAAGATAAAAAGAAGAGAATATGCAATGAATTCCAAAAACATCTATGAAGATCAGTAGTAATTAGATGAGCGGGGCTTTTAACTTTTTGCTTCTGAATAGTTTTGGCATCTCACTCTATCCTTTGAAATTCAGAATGATTGGCTTCTTTAGGAACTCAGAGTCCAGATAGTGCTAATGATTCTCTTAGTGAAGTATGATGATTCTTGAACATAGCTATTTATTGAGTCTTGGCTGTGGCCCAAAGCACTCTGTCTTCCAGTATTACCACCGGATACATACATGCCACAGACACATAATTGGGTGAACCTTTTCAGATTGTGACTCAGCTTTGCTAAAGTCCCCAATTAGAGGTGTCCAGGGTTCTTAAGCACACTCTTATTTGCCTTGGATCACAACTCTTTATTCTCTATTTTTTTTCATTTTTCTTTTTCTTTTTCTTTTTTTTTCGATTTTTTTTTGAATAGCTTTTTCTTGCTTCAAGAATCATTTTTAATGATTTTTCAGATCCTCAGTAACATGTCTCTTTTTTCATCATTCTTTCAAGAGCCAACATTCATGAACCACAAATTCAAGATACATATGCACTGTTTAAGCATACATTCAGAGAACAAAAATATTACCACCACATCAAAATAATTAAACTATTATAAAATTCAAAATTCATGCAATTCTTCCTTTTTCAATTAAGCACATTTTTATTCAAGAAAGGTGATGGATTCATAGGACATTCATAACTTTAAGGCATAGACACTAAGACACTAATGATCACAAGACACAAACATGGATAAACATAAGCATAAATTTTCGAAAAACAGAAGAACAAATAACAAGGAAATCAAAGAACGGGTCCACCTTAGTGATGGCGGCTCTTTCTTGCTCTTGAAGATCCTATGGAGTGCTTGAGCTCCTCAATGTCTCTTCCTTGTCTTTGTTGCTCCTCCCTCATGATTCTTTGATCTTCTCTAATCTCATGAAGGATGATGGAGTGTTCTTGATGCTCCACCCTTAGTTGTCCCATGTTGGAACTCAACTCTCCTAGGGAGGTGTGTAGTTGCTTCCAATAGTTTTGTGGAGGAAAATTCATCCCTTGAGGAATTTCAGGGATTTCATGATGAGTGGGATCTCTTGTGTACTCCATCCTTTTCTTGGTGATGGGCTTGTCCTCATCAATGGGGATGTCTCCCTTTATGTCAACTCCAACTGAATAACAGAGGTGACAAATGAGATGAGGAAAGGCTAACCTTGCCAAGGTGGAGGTCTTGTCCGCCACTTTATAGAGTTCTTGGGCTATAACCTCATGAACTTCTATTTCTTCTCCAATCATGATGCTATGGATCATGATGGCCCGGTCTATGGTAACTTCGGACCGGTTGCTAGTGGGGATGATTGAGCGTTGTATGAACTCTAACCACCCTCTAGCCACGGGCTTGAGGTCATGCCTTCTCAATTGGACCGGCTTTCCTCTTGAATCTTGCTTCCATTGTGCGCCCTCTTCACATATAACTGTGAGGACTTGGTCCAACCTTTGATCAAAGTTGACCCTTCTAGTGTAAGGATGCTCATCTCCTTGCATCATAGGCAAGTTGAACGCCACCCTCACACTCTCCGGACTAAAATCCAAGTATTTCCCCCGAACCATAGTAAGATAATTCTTTGGATTCGGGTTCACACTTTGGTCATGGTTCTTGGTGATCCATGCATTGGCATAGAACTCTTGAACCATCAAGATTCCGACTTGTTGAATGGGGTTGGTAAGAACTTCCCAACCTCTTCTTCGGATCTCATGTCGGATCTCCGGATATTCACCCTTTTTGAGTGAAAAAGGGACCTCGGGGATCACCTTCTTCAAGGCCACAACTTCATAGAAGTGGACTTGATGCACCTTTGAGAGGAATCTATCCATCTCCCATGACTCGGAGGTGGAAGCCTTTGCCTTCCCTTTCCTCTTTCTAGAGGTTTCTCCGGCCTTGGATGCCATAATGGTTATGGAAAAACGAAAAAGCAACGCTTTTACCACACCAAACTTAAAATGTTTGCTCGTCCTCGAGCAAAAGAAGAAAGAAGAGAGTAGAAGAAGAAGAAATGAGGAAGAGGGAGATGGTGGTGTGTTCGGCCAAAGAGGGGGAGAAGTGGTGTTTAGGTTGTGTGAAAATGAAGGGTTGAAGAAGGGTATATATAGGAGAGAGGGGGTAAAGGGTTCGGCCATGATGGGTGGGTTTGGGAGGGAAAGTGGTTTGAATTTGAAGGGTGAGGTTGGTGGGGGTTTATGAAGGATGGATGTGAGTGGTGAAGAGAAAGACGGGATTTGATAGGTGAGGGGTTTTTGGGGAAGAGGTGTTGAGGTGATTGGTGAATGGGGGAAGAAGAGAGAGAGTGATGGTAGGGTCCTGTGGGGTCCACAGATCCTGTGGTGTCAAGGAAAAGGCATCCTTGCACCAAATGGCATCAAAATCCACGTTTTGAGCCATTTCTGGCGTTAAACGCCGGGCTGGTGCCCATTCCTGGCGTTTAACGCCAGGTTCTTGCCCTTTACTGGCGTTTAACGCCAGTCTGGTGCCCCTTTCTGGCGTTAAACGCCCAGAAGGGTGCCAGACTGGGCGTTAAACGCCCAACTGCTAGGCTGACTGGCGTTTAAACGCCAGCAGCATCTTCCTCCAGGGTGTGCTGTTTTTCTTCCTGTTTTTCATTTTGTTTTTGCTTTTTTCATTGTTTTTGTGACTTCTTATGATCATCAACCTACAAAAAAGATAAAATAACAAAAGAAAATAATTAATTATAAAACATTGGGTTGCCTCCCAACAAGCGCTTCTTTATTGTCATTAGCTTGACAGAGGACTCTCATGGAGCCTCAGAAATGCTCAGAACCGTGTTGGAACCTCCCAACACCAAACTTAGAGTTTGAATGTGGGGGTTCAACACCAAACTTAGAGTTTGGTTGTGGCCTCCCAACACCAAACTTAGAGTTTGGTTGTGGCCTCCCAACACCAAACTTAGAGTTTGGTTGTGGGGCTCTGTTTGGCTCTGTTTTGAGAGAAGCCCTTCATGCTTCCTCTCCATGATGACAGAGGTATATCCTTGGGCCTTAAACACCAAGGATTCTTCATTCACTTGAATGATCAACTCTCCTCTATCAACATCAATCACAGCCTTTGCTGTGGCTAGGAAGGGTCTGCCAAGGATGATGGATTCATCCATGCATTTCCCAGTCTCTAGGACTATGAAATCAGTAGGGATGTAATGGTCTTCAATCTTCACCAAAACATCCTCTACAAGTCCATAAGCTTGTTTTCTTGAGTTGTCTGCCATCTCTAGTGAGATTTTTGCAGCTTGTACCTCATAGATCCCTAATTTCTCCATTACAGAGAGGGGCATGAGGTTTACGCTTGATCCTAAGTCACACAAGGCCTTCTTGAAGGTCATGGTGCCTATGGTACAAGGTATAGAAAACTTCCCAGGGTCCTGCCTCTTTTGAGGCAATTGCTGCCTAGACAAGTTATCCAGTTCTTTGGTGAGCAAAGGGGGTTCATCCTCCCAAGTCTCATTTCCAAATAACTTGTCATTTAGCTTCATGATTGCTCCAAGGTATTTAGCAACTTGCTCTTCAGTGACATACTCATCCTCTTCAGAAGAAGAATACTCATCAGAGCTCATGAATGGCAGAAGTAAATCCAATGGAATCTCTATGGTCTCATCTTGAGCCTCAGATTCCCAAGGTTCCTCATTGGGGAACTCCTTGGAGGTCAGTGGGCATCCATTGAGGTCTTCCTCAGTGGCGTTCACTGCCTCTTCTTCCTCCCAGAATTCAGCCATGTTGATGGCCTTGCACTCTCCTTTTGGATTTTCTTCTGTGTTGCTTGGAAGAGTACTTGGAGGGAGTTCAGTAATTTTCTTGCTCAGCTGACCCACTTGTCCTTCCTGATTCCTAATGGAAGATCTAGTTTCAGTCATAAAACTTTGAGTGGTTTTGATTAGATCAGAGACCATGGTTGCCAAGTCAGAATTATTCTGCTTGGAACTCTCTGTTTGTTGCTGAGAAGATGATGGAAAAGGCTTGCTATTGCTAAACCTGTTTCTTCCACCATTATTGTTATTGAAACCTTGTTGGGGTCTCTGTTGATCCTTCCATGAAAGATTTGGATGATTCCTCCATGAAGGATTGTAGGTGTTTCCATAGGGTTCTCCCATGTAATTCACCTCTTCTATTGAAGGGTTCTCAGGATCATAAGCTTCTTCCTCAGATGAAGCTTCCTTAGTACTGCTTGATGCATTTTGCATCCCAGACAGACTTTGAGAAATCATATTGACTTGTTGAGTCAATATTTTATTCTGAGCCAATATGGCATTCAGAGTGTCAATCTCAAGAACTCCTTTCTTCTGACTAGTCCCATTGTTCACAGGATTTCTTTCAGAAGTGTACATGAATTGGTTATTTGCAACCATTTCAATCAGTTCTTGAGCTTCAGTAGGCGTCTTCTTCAGATGAAGAGATCCTCCAGAAGAGCTATCCAAGGACATCTTGGACAGTTCAGAGAGACCATCATAGAAAATACCTATGATGCTCCATTCAGAAAGCATATCAGTGGGACACTTTCTGATCAATTGTTTGTATCTTTCCCAAGCTTCATAGAGGGATTCTCCTTCCTTCTGTCTGAAGGTTTGGACTTCCACTCTAAGCTTACTCAATTTTTGAGGTGGAAAGAACTTTGCCAAGAAGGCATTGACTAGCTTTTCCCAAGAGTCCAGGCTTTCTTTAGGTTGAGAATCCAACCATGTTCTAGCTCTGTCTCTTACAGCAAAAGGGAATAGCATCAGTCTGTAGACCTCAGGGTCAACCCCATTAGTCTTGACTGTGTCACAGATTTGCAAGAACTCAGCTAAAAACTGATGAGGATCTTCCAATGGAAGTCCATGGAACTTGCAATTCTGTTGCATTAGAGAAACTAATTGAGGCTTAAGCTCAAAGTTGTTTGCTCCAATGGCAGGGATAGAGATGCTTCTCCCATAGAAGTCGGGAGTAGGTGCAGTAAAGTCACCCAGCACCTTCCTTGCATTATTGGCATTGTTGTTGTTTTCGGCTGCCATTTGTTCTTCTTCCTTGAAGAGTTCGTTCAAGTGCTCTAAAGAGAGTTGTGCTTTGGCTTCTCTTAGCTTTCTCTTCAAGGTCCTTTCAGGTTCAGGATCAGCCTCAACAAGAATGCCTTTGTCTTTGCTCCTGCTCATAAGAAAGAGAAGGGAACAAGAAAATGTGGAATCCTCTATGTCACAGTATAGAGATTCCTTTAGGTGTCAGAGGAAAAGAAGAATAGAAGACAGAAGTGGAAAATTCGAACTTAACAAAGGAGATGGAGTTCGAATTTTGCATTAAGGGATAGTGTTAGTCCATAAATAGAAGGATGTGAGAAGGAGGAAAGTCATTTTCGAAAATTAAGTGGAAAATTTTAAAAAAATATTTTTGAAAAACATTACTTAATTTTCGAAAATGAAAATGGAAAAGAAATCAAGTGATTTTTGAAAAAGATTTTGAAATTAGAAATCAAAAGGATTTGATTGAAAACTATTTTGAAAAAGATGTGGTTAAGAAGATATGATTGATTTTAAAAAGATGTGATTGAGAAGATATGATTTGAAAAACATTTTAAAAAGATTTGATTTGAAAATTAAAAACTTGACTAACAAGAAAAGATATGATTCAAACATTAAACCTTTCTCAACAGAAAAGGTAACATACTTGAAATGTTGAATCAAATCATTAATTGGTAGCAAGTATCTTTGGAAAAGGAAAGAAGTTAATTTTGAAAAAGATTTGATTGAAAAATTGATTTGAAAAAGATTTGATTTGGAAGAAATTTTGAAAACTTAGAAAAAAATTGATTTGAAAACAAAATCTTCCCCCTTTAGCCATCCTGGCGTTAAACGCCCAGAATGGTATCCATTCTGGCGTTTAACGCCCAAAATGCTACCCTTTTGGGCGTTAAACGCCCAACCAGGTACCCTGGCTGGCGTTTAAACGCCAGTCTGTCCTTCTTCACTGGGCGTTTTGAACGCCCAGCTTTTTCTGTGCAATTCCTCTGCTGTATGTTCTGAATCTTCAATTCTCTGTATTATTGACTTGAAAAGACACAAATTAAAAATATTTTTGGATTTTTAATAATAAGGACAAACCAAAATGTAACAAGAATTAAATGACAATGCATGCAAGACACCAAACTTAGCAGTTTGTATACTACTGACACTAACAAAACGAAAATGCATATGAGACACACAAAACACTCAAGTCAATAGAATTCAAAGATCAGATCAAGCAAATCATCAAGAACATCTTGGAGATCAATAAGACATATGAATGCATGCAATTGACACCAAGCTTATGATGAGACTCTAGACTCAAACAAGAAATATTTTTGGATTTTATAATTTTGTAAATTTTTTTGTGTTTTTCGAAAATTAAGTGGAAAAAGGTATCAAAATTCTCAATGAGAATTCCAGGAATCAGTGCAATGCTAGTCTAAGACTCCGGTCCAGGAATTAGACATGGCTTCACAGCCAGCCAAGCTTTCAAAGAAAGCTTCGGTCCAAAACACTAGACATGGCCAGAGGCCAGCCAAGCCTTAGTAGATCACTGCTCCAAAAGCAAGATTGATAAGAAATCAACAAGCTCTTGTGGTGATGAGTTGAAACCTCGGTCCAATCAGATTAGACATGGCTTCTCAGCCAGCCAGATTTCAACAAATCATCATGAAACTCTAGAACTCATCTTCAAGAATTTCGAAAAAAAATAAATACCTAATCTAAGCAACAAGATGAACCGTCAGTTGTCCAGCCTAAACAATCCCGGGCAATAACGCCAAAAACTTGGTGTTGTTGCCGGATCTTGGCACTGATGTTACCAAAAGCTTGCTCAAAACTTGAACAATCCCCGGCAACGGTGCCAAAAACTTGGTGTCGCGAAGTTGTGAACATTACTTTTTCACAACTCTCATAATCCCCGGTAATGGCTCCAAAAACGTGGTAGCTCAATACCATGGCATTACACAACTTCGCACAACTAACCAGCAAGTGCACTGGGTCGTCCAAGTAATAAACCTTACGCGAGTAAGGGTCGATCCCACGGAGATTGTTAGTATTGAAGCAAGCTATGGTCATCTTGTAAATCTTAGTCAGGCAAACTCAAATGGATATAGTGATGAACGAAAATAACACAAAGGTAAAGATAGAGATACTTATGTAATTCATTGGTAGGAACTTCAGATAAGCGTATGAAGACGCCTTCCCTTCCGTCTCTCTGCTTTCCTACTGCCTTCATCCAATTCTTCTTACTCCTTTCCATGGCAAGCTCGTGTAGGTTTTCACTGTTGTCAGCAGCTACCTCCCATCCTCGCAGTGAAAACTAGTGCTCATGCACTCTGTCACAGTGCAGCTAATCACTGGTTTGGTTCCCTCCCCTACCGGAATAGAATCACTCTTTTGCATCTGTCACTAACGCCCAGTAGGTTACAGGTTTGAAGCACGTCACAGTCATTCAATCATTGAATCCTACTCAGAATACCACAGACAAGGTTTAGACCTTCCGGATTCTCTTGAATGCCGCCATCAGGTCCTGCCTATACCACGAAGACTCTGATCTCACGGAATGGTTGGCTCGTTTGTCAGGCGAGCGCTCGGTTGTCAGGCGATCAACCATGCATCGTGCAATCAGGAATCCAAGAGATATTCACCAAGCCTCAAATGCTTGTAGAACAAGAGTGGTTGTCAGTCACTTTGTTCATGAGTGAGAATGGTGATGGGCGTCAATCATCACCTTCATCAAGTTGAAGAACAAGTGATATCTTGGAACAAGAACAAGCGGAATTGAATTGAAGAACAATAGTAATTGCATTAATACTCGAGGTACAGCAGAGCTCCACACCTTAATCTATGGTGTGTAGAAACTCCACCGTTGAAAATACATAAGCATAAGGTCTAGGCATGGCCGAATGGCCAGCCTCCCAATGATCTAAGATAGCATAAAAAATGAAGATAGCTACCAAAGTCTTCTATACAATAGTAAAAGGTCCTACTTATAAGAACTAGTAGCCTAAGGTGTACAGAAATGAGTAAATGACATAAAAATCCTCTTCCGGGCCCACTTGGTGTGTGCTTGGGCTGAGCAATGAAGCAAATTTCGTGCAGAGACTCTTCTTGGAGTTAAACGCCAGCTTTAGTGCCAGTTTGGGCGTTTAACTCCCATTTGGGTGCCAGTTCCAGCGTTTAACGCTGGGATTTCTTGAGGTGACTTTGAACGCCGGTTTGGGCCATCAAATCTTGGGCAAAGTATGGACTATCATATATTGCTGGAAAGCCCAGGATGTCTACTTTCCAACTCCGTTGAGAGCGCTCCAATTGGGCTTCTGTAGCTCCAGAAAATCCACTTCGAGTGCAGGGAGGTCAGAATCCAACAGCATCTGCAGTCCTTTTTGGTCTCTGAATCAGATTTTTGCTCAGGTCCCTCAATTTCAGCTAGAAAATACCTGAAATCACAGAAAAACACACAAACTCATAGTAAAGTCCAGAAAAGTGAATTTTAACTAAAAACTAATAAAAATATACTAAAAACTAACTAGATCATATCAAAAATATACTAAAAACAATGCCAAAAAGTATACAAATTATCCGCTCATCAGAGGTACAACCTGCCTTGTTCTCATTACAATTGGCAGATAAGTCCATAAGACAAGCTTATGAAACAGTAGAGGACGTGCTAGTAAAAGTTGAAAACTTTTACATCCCTGCTGATTTCATAATCCTAGATACTAGGAAGGAAAATGATGAATGCATCATCCTAGGAAGACCTTTCCTAGCCACAGCAGAAGCTGTGATAGATGTCAACAGAGGAGAGTTAGTCCTTCAATTGAATGGGGAATACCTTGTGTTTCAAGCACATGGCCATCCCTCTGTGACAAAAGAGAGTAAGCATGAAGAGCTTCTCTCAGTTCAAGGTCAAGAAGAGCCCACACAATCAGACTCTAAGTTTGGTGTTGTGAAGCCACAACCAAACTCTAAGTTTGGTGTTCAAACCCCATATCCAAACTCTAAGTTTGGTGTTGGGACTAGACAACATTGACTTGATTGCTCTGTGGCTCCCTGAGAGCCATTGTCAAGCTATTGACATTAAAGAAGCGCTTGTTGGGAGGCAACCCAATTTTATTTATCTAATTTTATTTTATTTTGTTTCTTTGTTATTTTTGTGTTTAATAAGGTACATGATCATGTGGAGTCACGAAAAAATCAAAAAAATTAAAAACAGAGTCAAAAACAGAAGAAAAAAATTTTTCACCCTGGAGGACGCACAGGCTGGCGTTCAATGCCCAGAAGATGCATCTGGCTGGCGTTCAACGCCAGAACAGAGCATCTTTCTGGCGCTGAACGCCCAAAACAAGCTACATCCTGGCGTTAAACGCCAGGATGCGCACGCAGAGGACAATCTGGCGCTGAACGCCAGAAACAAGCTTGAAACTGGCGTTCAACGCCAGAAACAAGCATTACATGGGCGTTTAACGCCCAGAACATGCACCAATGGGCGTTTGAACGCCAGAATGGTGCATGAAGGCAATTTACACGCCTATATGGTGAAGGAATGGTATTTCTTTTCACCTCAGGATCTGTGGGCCCCACAAGATCCCCACCTCAGGATCTGTGGACCCCACAGGATCCCCACCTACCTTTTCTTTTAATCCTAATCACACTCTCCTAATCCAAATCTCATTTTCAATGTCACACTTCCCAAAAACCTTCACCAATCACCTCAACCCCTCTTCCCAATTTCCCCATGCACCATTCACATCAACCTCCTCTTCCCCATAAACCCCACCTACCTCCATTACATTCAAATTCAATTTCCCACCCTTTCCCACCCAAAATGGCCGAAACCTAACCCTCCCCCCTCCCTATAAATACCTCTCCTTTCTTCTTCATTTTCACACAACACAACCTCTTCTTCTCTCATATAGCCGAACCCCCTTCTCTACTTCTCTACCAAAATTCTCTTCTTCTTCTTCTACTCTTCTTTTCTTTTTTGCTCGAGGACGAGCAAATTTTAAGTTTGGTGTGGTAAAAAGCCTAAGCTTTTTATTTTTTCATTCACCATCAATGGCACCCAAGACCGGAGTTTCCTCAAGAAAAGGAAAAGGGAAGGCAAAAGCTTCCACTTCTGAGTCATGGGAGAAGGAGAGATTCATCTCCAAGAGCCACCAAGACCACTTCTATGATGTTGTGGCAAAGAAGAAGGTGATCCCCGAGGTCCCTTTCAATCTCAAAAAGAATGAGTATCCGGAAATCCGACATGAAATTCAAAGAAGAGGGTGGGAAGTCATAACCAACCCCATGCAACAAGTCGGAATACTGATGGTTCAAGAGTTCTATGCCAATGCATGGATCACTAGGAACCATGATCAAAGTATGAACCCGAATCCAAAGAACTATATCACAATGGTTCGGGGAAAATACTTAGATTTCAGTCCGGAAAATGTGAGGTTGGCGTTTCATCTACCCATGATGCAAGGTGATGAACGCCCCTACACAAGAAGGGTCAACTTCAATCAAAGGTTGGACCAAGTCCTAATGGACATTTGTGTGGAAGGCGCCCAATGGAGAGTAGACTCCAAAGGCAAACCAGTCCAACTAAGAAGACTGGACCTCAAGCCTGTAGCTAGAGGATGGTTGGAGTTCATCCAAAGATCCATCATCCCTACAAGCAACCGATCTGAAGTTACTGTGGATCGGGCCATCATGATTCATAGCATCATGATTGGAGAGGAAGTGGAAGTTCATGAAGTCATCTCTAATGAACTCTACAAAATAGCTGACAAGCCTTCATACATGGCACGGCTAGCCTTCCCCCACCTCATATGCCATCTATGTTATTCAGCCGGAGTTATCATAGATGGAGATGTCTCCATTGAAGAAGACAAGCCCATCACAAAGAAGAGGATGGAGCAAACAAGAGAAGTTCCTCACGGCCCTCAAGAAGAACATGAGGAAGTTCATCATCAACAAATGCCTCAAGGAATGCACTTTCCTCCCAACAACTATTGGGAGCAACTTAGTACCTCTTTGGAAGACTTGAGCCATAATGTTGAACAATTAAGGGTGGAACACCATGAACACGCCCTCACTCTCCAAGAAATAAGAGAAGATCAAAGAGCAATGAGGGAGGAGCAACAAAGGCAAGGAAGGGACATAGAAGAGTTGAAGAACATCATTGGTCCTTCAAGAAGAAGACGCCACTAGAGGTGGATTCATTCCTTGTTCTTTATTTTCTTTCTGTTTTCGGTTTTTAAGTATTATGTTTATCTATGTTTTTGTGTCTTTACTTCATGATCATTAGTATGTAACCATGCCTTAAAGATTATGAATAATTCCATAAATCCTTCCCCTCTCTTAAAAGAAAAATGTTTTAATTCAAAAGAACAAGAAGTACATAATTTTCGAAATTATTAGTGAATTTAATTTAATTATATTGATGTGGTGGCAATAATTTTTGTTTTCTGAATGAATGCTTGAACAGTGCATATTTTTGATCTTGTTGTTTTTGAGTGTTAAAATTGTTGGCTCTTGAAAGAATGATGAACAAAGAGAAATGTTATTGATGAACTAAAAAATTCATGAATTGATTCTTGAAGCAAGAAAAAGCAGTGAAAAAAAAATGGCGAAAAAAAAAATAGAAAGAAAAAGCAAGCAGAAAAAGCCAATAGCCCTTAAAACCAAAAGGCAAGGGTAGCAAGGATCCAAGGCTTTGAGCATCAATGGATAGGAGGGCCCAAGGAAGTAAAATCCAGGCCTAAGCGGCTAAATCAAGCTGTCCCTAACCATGTGCTTGTGTCATGAAGGTCCAAGTGAAAAGCTTGAGACTAAGTGGTTAAAGTCGTGATCCAAAGCAAAAGAGTGTGCTTAAGAGCTCTGGACACCACTAACTGGGGACTTTAGCAAAGCTGAGTCACAATCTGAAAAGGTTCACCCAGTTATGTGTCTGTGGCATTTGTGTATCCGGTGGTAATACTGGAAGACAAAGTGCTTAGGGCCACAGCCAAGACTCATAAGTAGCTGTGTTCAAGAATCAACATGCCTAACTAGGAAAGTCAATAACACTATCTGAAATTCTATGTTCCTAGAGAAGCCAATCACTCTGAACTACAAAGGAAAAAGTGAGATGCCAAAACTGTTCAGAAGCAAAAAGCTACAAGTCCCGCTCATCTAATTAAATTAATATTCATTGATATTTTGGACTTTATAGTATATTCTCTTCTTTTTATCCTATTTGATTTTCAGTTGCTTGGGGACAAGCAACAATTTAAGTTTGGTGTTGTGATGAGCGGATAATTTATACGCTTTTTGGCATTGTTTTTATATAGTTTTTAGTAAGTTTGAGCTACCTTTAGGGATGTTTTCACTAGTTTTTATGTTAAATTCACATTTCTGGACTTTACTATGAGTTTGTGTGTTTTTCTGTGATTTCAGGTAAATTCTGACTGAAATTGAGGGATTTGAGCAAAACTCTGAAGAAGGCTGACAAAAGGACTGCTGATGCTGTTGGAATCTGACCTCCCTGCACTCGAAATGGATTTTCTGGAGCTACAGAACTCCAATTGGCGCGCTCTCAACGGCGTTGGAAAGTAGACATCCAGGGCGTTCCAGCAATATATAATAGTCCATACTTTATTCGAAGAATGACGACGTAACTTGGCGTTAAACGCCAAGTACACGCTGCTGTCTGGAGTTAAACGCCAGAAAAACGTCATTATCCGGAGTTGAACGCCCAAAACACGTCATAACCTGAAGTTTGACGCCAAGAAATGCCTTAGCTCGTGGAATGATCAAGCTCAGCCCAAGCATATACCAAGTGGGCCCCGGAAGTGGATTTATGCATCAATTACTTACTCATGTAAACTCTAGTAGCTAGTCTAGTATATATAGGACATTTATCTATTGTATTAGACATCTTTGATCTCAGTTTTGTTTTATTCTTCATCTTAGGGGATCATTGATCACGTTAGGGAGGCTGGCCATTCGGCCATGCCTGAACCCTTTGCTTATGTATTTTCAACGGTGGAGTTTCTGCACACCATAGATTAAGGGTGTGGAGCTCTGCTGTACCTCAAGTATTAATGAAATTCTATCTTCTTTTATTCAAATCTCTCTTATTCTTATTCCAAGATATTCATTCGTACCCAAGAACATGATGAATGTTATGAGTCAGATTACCCTCATTATCATTCTCACTTATGAATGCGCGTGATTGACAACCATGTCCGTTCTACATGCAACAGAGCTTGAATGTGTATCTCTTAGATTCCCCAACAGAATCTTCGTGGTATAAGCTAGATAGATGGCGACATTTATGAGGGTCCGGAAAGTCTCACCTTGTCTGTGGTATTCCGAGTAGGATCCTGGGAATCCGGAAAGTCCAACCTTGTCTGTGGTGTTCCGAGTAGGATTCCGGTAATGAATGACCGTGACGTGCTTCAAACTTTAACCTGCTGGGCGTTAGTGACAGACGCAAAAGAGGGATTCTATTCCAGTAGGAGCGGGAACCAACCGGTGATTAGCCGTACTGTGACAGAGTGCGTTAGCATAGTTTTCACTGCGAGGATGGGATGTAGCCATCAGCCATGGGTGATGCCTCCAGACTGGTTAGCTGTGCGAGTGACAGCCGCACAGGATATTTCCCCGTGAGGAATGAAAGTAGCCACAGTTGATGGTGAACCCCTATACAAAGCTTGCCATGGAAAGGAGTAAGAAGGATTGAGTAGAAGCAGTAGGAGAGCAGGCGTCCTTGGGCTCTACAGCATCTCCACATGCTTATCTGAAATTCCTACCAATGAACCTGCATAAGTATCTTTATCCCTTTCATTATTTCTGTTTTCAAAAACCCATAAACTATTTTAATCTGCCTGACTGAGATTTGCAAGGTGACCATAGCTTGCTTCATACCAACAATCTCTGTGGATTCGACCCTTACTCACGTAAGGTTTATTACTTGGACGACCCAGTACACTTGCTGGTTAGTTGAACGGAGTTGTGAAAATAAACAATGCCCTCAGAGTAAACATCCTACAAGTAGAAAGAACAAGTGATCACAATTTCGTCCACCATTCAGCTTTCAAGAACACCAAATCAAGTTCAAATCAATTCTTGACAGAATAAACCTGATTTCAAGCTTTTAAAAATTAACTTTAAAGAAGCATTTCAAGAACGGTTCATTTCACAAAACCGAACCATAACCCAGCCAATCAAACATTCATATTCGTTCAAGACAATCCACAATCACATAAGACTTATACAATCACTCTCAGATATATTTTCTCATGTCAATATCCATATATAATAATTCTAATTCATAAAATATGGTATTCTGAAAGAGCCCTACCTCAAAACGCAAAATCATAACCCGAGCGCCTCACAGAAATCCTTTCGTCTTAACCCAAAATCAACAACCAAAATCCTGACTCCGCTTGTTTTTCTCAATAGTAGAAACAGCCTCAACGTCATGTATAAGCTCAGTTACTACTTTCTAACACATCAATATCGCGGAAATCTTAAAACTCATCATTGAAAACAAATGGCGAGGATTCCGAGATAAAAACACTTACTGAAATAAAAGGAATGGCACAACAACCACCGCAACACTTATGCAACATGCAATCATCAGAACTCAAACCTACATTACAAAGCCTTAGGGTCTTTAACCAAGCATAACCGAACGCTAAAGCAGGATTTTTTGAAACGTAAAATACTTACTGCACTAACAAGCGAAGCAGCTGCAATTTCGAATCGACCTGGCAAAAGATCCGTTAGCGGCCAGAAGCATCGATGGCCCAACAGCAACTTTAATTTGATGCGCAAATACCGGGACTCAATCCTATGTAACCAACATATCAGAATTTCTAACGGATTATAACAGAGTGCTCAATTTAAGGGGTTTCGGAAGCAAAATGCTTACCAAGAAAGGCAGGTTCCGGCGGCCACAATACCGCTCCCGGCAGCCAAAGGCGCATTGGCCATGACAACAACAGCAATGGAGTTCCAACCATGGCAGAAACCCCTCCTACTTACCCATTCCAGTCTCCTTCTCCCCAACAGCAACCAAGGCAGTGGCGGAGCCTTCACAGCGCTGGCGGCAGCTCAACAACGGCGGTAACAGCGGTGCCGCCCTTCCCCTGTGGACGCATGCGTGCTCCTTTTTTCTCGCGTTGGGCTCCTGCATTGCATCCATCATGTTCGCAGTTCTGGGTCCGGTGCAGCTCAATGGCGATCGACGGCGACTCCCAGAGCTCCAGCGACGGCAGCGAGGTACGACGGCCAACCAACGCCTCCTTCCTCTCTCCTATGTGCTCCCTTTATGCATGAGCTTTCTCTCGCTTTCGTGATACTCCTCAGGCGACAGAACGGGGTGATTGGTGGCAGAACCGCGACTGGACAGGGACGAACAAGACGGGTTCAGCGGCGACACTTGTCGTGGCTCCAGCAACAAGGGTGACGGCATCTCCCTCCTCTATGAACGTTTCATCTCTCAGATCTCCCTTCCAGAGCTTCCTTTCTTTCATATTTTCTGTGTCTGTTGCATCAATGAGAGGAAGAAAGGGAGATAGGTAGGGTGCGGCTATTGGGTCATGGGGGAAACGGGTATTGGGTTAAGGTTTAGGGTTTTATTTTCTTTTTGAAAATTAGGGTTAAGGGCATTTTATTAATTTCAAACGAAATTGGAAAAAATATAGTAATTGAAACTCAAATTAAATGCAACACTAATTGTATATAGAAAATACTATTTACTCATCAATTTTATAAATTATTTTCAATAAAATGTCCAAATCTAAAAATTAAAAAGAATGTAATTGATTTCTCTATTTTCCAAAACAGCAGTATTAACATATTAAAAATATTAATTATTTAGTCCAAATCATATAAAATATTTATTATTTCACAACTACCAACTTTATAATTTAAATACAGAAAATAATCCAATAATTATAAAATTGGATAACAAATCCAAATTTATTTCAAATTTAATTAATCAAAACTTGCTCTAATTTTCTTTAATAAAGAAATTTCTAAAATTAAAGCTATGGAAACACTGAATTTGAAGTTAGCTAATGATAGCCCTTTTTCAAAAGTTTTGGGTCTTACAATTTGCAGTATTTTATTATTATAGGAATTCAAATCAAGCCTATATAGATTATCCACCAAACGACCAGAGCAAATATTATTCGAATTATAAAAGAGATTGGCTTTATTGTTTCTGAACGAGCAAAAATAACCCGATTTGTCCAAATGAGAAACAAAAACCTACTTTCATCTAAATGACAGTATATAAAAATGTCCCTAATAAATCCAAGTAAAATCCACTCGTGGAACATAATCTAAAGGTTCCTATTACTTCGACTGCAACTATATTGCCGTCTGCCACATAGATGTATCTTTCAACATCACTTGGCGGTTGGCTCCACAGGAAATCCTGCATAGTAACACTTACATAAGTAGTAGCAGCAGAATCTACCTACCAAGTATCAACAGGTGCATAACTTAAACTAGTCTCAAAACAAGCGAAAGTAAGAATTATACCCTTCTTTACATACCAAGTGGCATATTTGGTACAATCCTTCTTTATGTGTCCCACATTCTTACAGAAAAAATAAGTTGAAACTTAATCTTGTTTTTTAACCTTTTTCTACTGAGAAGGCACATCTGTAGTAGTAAGACGCTTTCTTTTATACTGAGAAGATGAAACCATGTGAGCACTTTCAGTCTTTTTTGCTGTAGTCTCTCTTCTTCTTGCACACAGTGAGATATAAGCTCATTTAAGGACTAAGTGTCCTTCAGAGTGTTATAACTCACTTTAAATTGCCCAAAGTGTGCAGGAAGGGAGATTAAAAAGAAATACACGAGTAAATCTTCAGACAATTCTAACTTTAGTACTTTCAATTTTAAAACAAGATGAAACATTCCCATAATATATTCTCTTATGTTCCCTTTACCTTTATACCTCATGGAGACAATTTTGCCCAAAAGGCTACTTACCTCCGCCTTTTAATTCTTTGTAAAGAATTTTTTCAACATCTTTCAGGAATTGTTTAGCATATTTTATCCTCAGTAATTGAGCTCCGAAACGCCTTAGGAATTGAGCGCTTCATGATCATAATGCTCATTCGATTAGATCTCTCACACTTCTCTATTTTAACCTCATTCAGATTTTCTGGAGTGGAAGTGGGTTTTTCCTCTCGAAGAGCTATATCCATATTCATACAACTGAGGACAATCTCCACGGTATCCTTCCAAACATTAAAGTTTGTACCACTCAGCATAGGAATACTGCTAATTTGTGTAGAAATATTAGTAGCTAAAGCCATAGTTTCTAGATTAGAACAAAAAGAATATGCAGGAAATATTAGTTAAATAATAGGAAAAATCCATATTGAGATATCTAGGACAACATTAATTTTCAATCTTTGGATAGAAAATTAACTATAAGTGATACTCTCATTGTAGTAATCAAATATTTTCAAAATTCTTGTTACACAATAAGCCTTTCATTGGACCGACTGAGTGCGCACATAAAAACTTAAACTTCACAACTTATTTATTACCGCATATATTTTCTATTAATTGGCCAAACAATAACCTTCTTTTGGGCCGATTATTGACTGCATAATTAATAGAAAATAAACAAAAGTGTGCAATGTTTATTATTTGGCCAAACAATAAACTTCTTTTGGGCCGATTATTGTCCGCATAAATAATAAGTATTACTTTATTCTTAAATAATTACCCAAATATGTATTTACTATCAATATGTATTTGTAATTCAGCCAAATATAGACCCTCCTTTGGACTGACCAATATTCGCATGAATTACATATCATCATATTCTTAATGTTTTAAATAAATCAATTTTCACAGAAGAGGCTATTTTGGCAGCATAAAATTCAATCAATTTATTTCAAAACTAAATCTTTAAAAAATGGGTGGGTATAATAATCCAAATTATTACTAGTTTCCTTATGCAACAATAAAAAAAATTCCTTAAATCGCACAAGGAATTAAATCTTAATAGTGTCTTTTCACACTTTGAAGAAAAACATGGTTATAATGTAAAATAAATTCATGTGCCAAAAAATTCGGGATCAGTTAAAATTAAAATCAATCATTATAATTCCATCACTCAAATATTATTAATGTGTATACATAATTTGGCCAAATATAAATCTTTTTTTGGGTATATTAATATTTGCATAAATAATATATACATAATAATCCTTATATCTCAAGAGGATAATCAATCAATTTTGTACACACATAATTAAAACAAAATAATCATAATTCAATAATATTTTATCAATATTTATTAAAAAAATTTTTATGAGCATTATCTCAAAAAAAGGGATAACTAAAACAAGTGTATCCACCATAAGTGTCCAGCGATATATATTGTCAAATAATAACATGACAATGTCTATAAACAAACATACATAATAATAGTTCGTCTATACACACATATAGGAAACACATGATGCATCAGTAAATATATATATATATATGAAGTCATCAAAAATATATCATAATGCGAAAATGTAACTTTACTCATAGAAATTAGAAATTGATGGAAAGATTGTCTCAATCTTATGGTTTTTTCGATCTTTTTCAACCAAAATTTTCTGTATTCCTAAGGTTGAATTGTAACTCTTTTGATAGGAAAGAACGACAAATGCGGCTCGGGAATATTGGGGACCGAAACCCTGAAGACACTATTTATATTTGAGCATGGCACTTATTAAACCCTAAAGCCCAAATAAAATAATATCTAAAGTCTAAAAGATAATATATCTAAAATTCAAATGATAATTATCTAATAAACAAAAGATAATATCTAATTTTAATCTCATCTAATTCTAAATTAAAAATAATTATAATTTATTCAATTTAACATTTATAATAATAAATAATATTACCATTATATAATTCATTTAATTTAAAATAGTATAATTTATGATTATAATTAATATATATATATTACGAACAAATAAATTAGGAAATTAAAATAATTTCCTGACACGTTATTCATGTTAGCAAAGATTAATAAAAAATGTAAATAATAGTATAATATAAGAATAAGATTGAGTTATGCTTTAAGATTGATAATTTTATCCATTTCGTCTTATTCTAGAAAAAGTTAGATATATAGATTAATTTGGCTTGTCAAAATAAATAAATCTAAAATACTAGTTCGGCCAAATTTATAGTGAATTGGCAGATTAATGGGATAGGCCACTTATTACTATTTTTTTAAATAATAAAAATTAATTAAAATTAATTAAAAAAAAAAAATTAAAATAATAAAAAAAAAAAAAAAAAAAAAAATTCATAATTTTTTCTAATTATGAATTTAATAATTTTTATACAATATATGTTCAAATTAAAATAAAAATAAAATTATATAATAATTTAACAACAAAATTACAGATAATATAAAAATAAAAATAGAATCCTGTAATAAAAAATCTTTATTGTACGAAATATGCTAACTTACACAATCAAAAACATAGATATAAGACAATAAAATAAAATAAAAAAGTAGAAAGGTAAAATAAATGAAGAAAACAACAAAAAAGAATAAAAGAGAAAAAGTGAAAGAGAAGTGCTTGTAAAATTCTAACACACACTCATCTTTAACCAAAAAGAGATGCAATTACAATTCAATGCGAAATTGTTGTTTTATTAACAATTAATAAAGAATTGCAAATTCTTGATATTATGTTTATTAGGTTAAATATGATTTTAGTTTCAATGATTTTAGCCAAAAATCAAAATTGTCTCTAAGGTTTTTCGGTATTTAAAATCATTTTTAACGTTGAATTTTATTTTAAAATCATGCTTTTGAACAAAAATATTTTTCATCCTCAATTTTTTTTTATTATCCCAATGTCTCATCTTCCCCATTCATTACAAATTTTCTAGCAAATTCAAATGCAAAAATTAGAAGCAGTAATCTTAAAAAGAAAAAAACAAGTTAGAAGTCGTAAGATCAAAGAGCGATTAGAGATGTGCTAGAAAAGAACAATAGCGATGAACAAGTATGCAGAATGTGATGACACCATCTTAGTTTTTTTTTTTTTTTTTTTTTTTTTTTTTTTTTTTTTTTTTTTTTTTTTTTTTTTTTTTTTTTTTTTTTTTTTTTTTTTTTTTTTTTTTAGCAAAAATACAAATCAGTTCAAAGACGGTTCAACCAAACCAAAGAGCATGTGAACCATGTAACGCCCTATGTTTTTGTGATAAAACAATGCTTTTTGAAGTTTTGATTTTTCTTTGATAAGTTTTAGCTGTGCCGAATGGCAGAGCTGGTGGAGTAGCCGATTTTTGACGTTTTCTTCTTCGATTTCTTGTTCAAAAAGTTTCCTTAGAATTTTGGTTTGATGGCTGTCATACAAAGATAAAGTTTGGTAAAGTTGTGATTAATAAATGTATTGATATTGTGCGATTGCTGGCTGTGAATTTGTGCTTGAATTTGGGTGTTATTATATTTGAACTATGTCAAAAGTTCATGAAATATTTGGTTCCATGGACTGCTGGAAAATCAAACTAAACAACCATGATTATTGGTGAATGTAAGCTAGAATCATGATGAAAATGATGTGATTTGGTGGTTGAAAATTGGATTTCAATGTTAAAAAAATTAGTTACTGAAAAAGTTAAAAAACTAGTACAAAATCAAGTAAAATCTGATGAATATTTGATGAGTTTGCTTCGGTTTCTTGAAGAATACTAAACCCTCATGTTTTAACTATTTCGTACCCAAATTATAATTGAAAAAGTGTTTTGGGGCTAAAAGTTAATTAAAAGAAAATTTTGGGGTTAAAACAAAATTTTTTAAAGTTAAGTGGTTAAAGTGAAATTTTTAAAAGGCTTGGGGTTAAAATGAATTTTCAAAATTTTTGAGAAACTAAATATTATTAACTGAGTTTTAACACTGAAATATTATAATATATTACAATTATTATTTTTATTTGAATAATTATCATAATAATAAAATATTTAATATAACTAAAAGTGTTAAACAGTTAAAAAGAGAAAAGAGAAACAATAAGAACTTTTTGAATGTCTCTCTGCTGCTAGAGGTGCAGTAAAGATATGGTGGTAAGTGCACCTAGAGAAGCTTCCAGAAGTAAAATCCTACATACTTTAGCTAGAGAATCAGCACCTGTAAGTACTTACAGAGATGCTTGGCATGTTTCAGCTGGAGTAACAGTGCCCATAAGACAGATGTTACTGACAGAGGTCATGCCACTAGAAGCCTTACCCAGACAAAGGTTGTCGGGATGCGTCAGGAGCCGGTAGAAACCGACAGATGTGATTATTACATGCACTAGAAATAGACATGCATCATACTTGTTTGCACACATTTCTTTGTTATATGTTTTTGTGATTCGTGTGTATGTGTTTCTTGATTAATTGTTTCTTTGTGCCTTTAATTGTTAAAGTTTATGTTCATCCTATGGTTGCTACCATTGGCTAAGTATAACATAAAATGAACCTAACTAACTACCCCGACCTTATTAAGAACTTTCCAGTTCTTATCCCTTCCTTTTCCCCCTTTCATATGGAAACAGGAGTTCTATTCTATGAGCTTCCACATCCTTATATCTACTAGGATTCGATATTCCATAGTTTTTATATAGTAGTGGCAGAGCCTCAAGTATGCCTATATGTGTTATGTGACCATCTTTTTCAGCACCTTATCGATTTTCCGTACATCAACCCAGATGCATAGTATGAGTTTCTGTTGTCATGACTTCTCCCGGATGCACACCACCATTCTTTCTTGGATAGACCTGGACATCCTATTCCAGCATAGCTAGTGGACCAGGTAGTTCTCAAGCCTGACCTAGTTAAGGAGTTTGTTCCTGCAGCTTATCCTAATTGGGACCTTCTTTCCAAGCCGATGGTATCATATTCGTTGGGAAATCATTCAAGGGATCAATCAGAACTTCCAACAGTAGAATTGGATTATATACCAGTGGATGAACCTGTATTTGCGAGTGACTGGTGTACGAAATTGTGATCACACTTTTCACAACTCCGGTACAACTAACCAGCAAGTGCACTGGGTCGTCCAAGTAATAAAACCTTATGTGAGTAAAGGTCGATCACACGGAGATTGCCAGCTTGAAGCAAGCTATGGTCATCCTGTAAATCTTAGTCAGGCAGATTCAATTGGTTATGAGTTTTGATAATTAAAAGATAAATAAAACGTAAATTAAAATAAAGATACTTATGTAATTCATTAGTGGAAATTTCTGATAAGCATTTGGAGATGCTTTGTTGCTTCTGAACCTCTGCTTTCCTATTGTCTTCATCCAATTATGCACGCTCCCTTTCATGGCAAGTTGTGTGATCCTCTCAGTGAAAATGGTCCAGGCTACAGTTTCTGTACGGCTAATCAACTGTCAGATTTCTCGTCTCGGATGAAAAATAACAGACACAGCTACCGCACGGCTAATCATCTGTCGGTTCTCACTTTTGTCGGAATAGGATCTCTCTATCCTTCTGCACACTGTCACTGCACCCAACATTTGCGAGTTTGAAGCTCGTCACAGTCATCCCATCCCAGATCCTACTCAGAATACCATAGACAAGGTTTAGACTTTCCAGATCTCAAGAATGCTGCCAATTGGTTCTAGCCTATACCACGAAGGTTCTAACCTCACAGACTCAGTCTGTGGATCAGAGACCCAAGAGACTATACTCTGGCTATCATCCAATGACTACGTTAAACATCATGTAGACCGCTTGTGGTTGTCAGGCACGCAGATCTTGGCTAAGCGAGTAACGAAGATAGTGGGTGATTGTCACGGGTCACCCCTTCATTCTGACTTAACTGAATTAAGTAAGAGAGTATATCCTGGAGAAGAAGTGTGAATTGAAAGAGAAACAATAGTACTTTCATTAATTCATGAAGAACAGCAGAGCTTCGCACCTTAATCTATGAGGTGTAGAAACTCCACCGTTGGAAAATACATAAGAGAAAATAGCCTAGGCATGGCCGTGACGCCAGCCAAGCATAAAGTTGATCAAAAGATCGAAAGATGATCTAAAAGATATCCTAGTATAAAGATGAAGATACAATAGAAAAAAGTTCTATTTATACTAAACTAGTAACTTAGGTTTACCGAAAATAAGTAACTAAGTGCAGATAGTGCAGAAATCCACTTCCTGGGCCTACTTGGTGTGTGCTTGGGCTGAGCATTGAGCTTTACACGTGCATAGGCCTTTTCTATTGTTAAACGCCAGTTGGATCCCAGTTTAGGCATTTAACTCCAGTTCTGGTGCCAGTTCTGGCATTTTACGCCAGAAAATGGTCTCTGGTGGGCGTTTGGACGCCAGTTTAGGCCATTAAATCTCAGGCAAAGTATGGATTATTATACATTACTGGAAAGTCCAAGATGTCTACTTTCCAACGCAATTAAGAGCGTGCCAATTGGGCTTTAGTAGCTCCAAAAAATCCACTTCGAGTGTAGGAGGGTCAGAATCCAACAGCATCTGCAGTCCTTTCTCAGCCTCTAAATCAGACTTTTGCTCAGGTCCCTCAATTTCAGCCAAAAAATACCCGAAATTACAGAAAAATACACAAACTCATAGTAAAGTCCAAAAATGTAATTTTTGGTTAGATCCACAAAGAGATTAGGAGTTTGTTAGACTTGCTAGCCTCGAGTGTATATATATATATATATATATATATATATATATATATATATATATATATATATATATATATATATATATATGAGTAAAGGGTGTATGAGAGGATATAGTGCTGACTTCTTTTGGATAACATTTTTATTTTGTATATAATGTGTATAATGTTTATTATAAGTTTAGTTTTCTTATGCTTTATTTATTCTTCTATTTTTATATTCATGTGTGTTGTTTTTAGTTATCTGTATCCTTTTGTATTAAAAAATGTTTCCAACAAAATCGATCACATGCTAACAAGGTTACAGGTTTAATATTAAATAGTAGTTATATTTAGGAAGTGAGTTGGTAACACTCGATTTTCAGTATGATCATGACGTATTAGTGGTATCAGAGCAATTCGTTCTCAGTAGAGCCTGGAGAGTGGACTGAATCACGCTTCATTGCATACTCTGTGTTATGTCTCATGCATTTAGGAATATCTTTGTGATATGGATTGCGTGACTATCATTGTGTATCCATTTTAGACACTATTCACACATTACCTGAAAAAATGTTAAGGTTGATCACCCTAATATTGAATGTTGGGTATGAATAGGATCTTGATGGTTGCACGGGTGACGAGGATGTGGTACACAAAGTGAGAGTTTGGGGGATATCCCTATGGGAGTCATGGATGCTTTTATAGTTATGGTAAACACGATGGCTAATGCTGTGCGTGAAATGACAACCGCTACTACCAGAGCAATTGGCCGTTTATGAGAAAGAAACGTCAAACATAATGGTGAGCGTAGCGACGAACATAACGGAGATTGGAATAGTGATGAGGATGTTGGAAATCATGGAAAACTTATGCCTCTGGCAACTTTTCTGAAGATGAATCCGCCTAAGATTAAGGGGAATGCTTGTTGCAACTGAAGCTGATACTTGGTTCAAAGGTATCAAAAAGTCGTTGCAAGCACAACATATGCCAGAAAGACAGCATGTAGAGTTTACAGCAAAGCTCGGAGTTGCAAGATATGGCGGCTAGAAGGGTTTTGTTCTCCTCCTTCTTCCTCCCTTATGTTTTGGAAGGTGAATGATGAATGGGGGAAATGAAATGAGATGAAGCTCGTTGGTTGGTAAGTGTGGTTTGGGCCTTGGGCCCAATACGGGTCTGGTTCTCGCATTCGACCGGTTTGGCCCAATCTTGGACCATATTCTTTGAAATTAGTGTCAAAATTCTTATTTTAATTAGTGGGATAAGTACGATTTTGGTCCTTAACGTAGAGACCAAAAATTTATTTCGTCCCTAGCCTTTTTTCCGCTACAAAATGGTCCCCAAGGTTTCAATTTGTTTGAAAATCGTCCTTTTTACTAATTTTATTTTTTTATTACCAAATTACCCCTCATTAAAAAATTATAAAATAAAATAAAATAAATATAAAAAATAAAAAAAGAGGAAAGAAATGGGTACAGAGAAGCGGGGGTGGGGAGAGAAAGAAAGGGAGGTGGGGCGCGAGAAGTGGGAAGAGGGGGGAGAGAAGGGGGACGAGCTCACCACCGCACCGCCACTATCCGCCCGCCACTGCTTCTTCTTCTTCTTCTTCTTCTTCTTCTTCTTCTTCTTCTTCTTCTTCCGCCATACCCGTCGCACCACCGCCCGCCGACGCCTTTTCTTCTTCTTCTTCTTCTTCTGCCATACCCACCGCACCACCGCTCGCCGCAGCCTCCCCTGCTTCACCACCGCCAGCGAGCATCCCTGCTTCCCCTCCCCTGCTTCACCACCGCCATACCCGCCGCTTCTTCTTCTTTTTCTTCTTCTTCTTCTTACCGCCGACCCCACCGCCGCACCGCCGCCCGCCGCCGCCCGCCGCTTCTTCTTCTTCTTCTTCTGTGAATTATGTGAATTGGATTTTTTGTGAAATTTCTGGATTTTTTGTGAAATTTGTTGTGGAACATTGTTGTTGCTGAAACTTGAATTTGGAGTATTGTTGTTGCTGATTCTGGGTTCTTGATGATTATGATGATTTTCTGAGTTGAGTTCTTGTTTGTCTGAGTTTGAGTTCTGGATCTGAGTTCTGGGTTCTGATGAGGATCACAATGATGATGTTAATTTTTTGAGTTTTGGTTGGTGTGATGCAGATGGTGATGGAGTGGCAGTGGGTGGGGGTGGTGGTGGTGGTTTTGGTTCTGAGTTCTTATGATTCCATGATGATGATGATGATGATGATGATGGTGGTGGTGGTGGTGGTGGTGGTAGGTGGTGGGTGGTGGTGGGTGTGGTGGTCGTGGTGGTGGTGCTTATGCTTGTATTTTTGCTGGTGTTTTGCATGATTTTGGGGAAGAAGGGATAGGGGCATTTTGGTCCGAAGGACATTTTAAAAATAAACTGAAACCTTTGGGACCATTTTGTAGCGAAAAAAGGCCGGGGATAAAATAAATTTCTGGCCTCTACGTTAGGGACCAAAATCATACTTATCCCTTAATTAGTTATATCCTATTAAACTATAAAATTCACATTTCTAATTTCTTTTATTAAAAATTAATTTATTGATTAATTATTTGCTAATTTTACCGGGTTTACACATTTTATTATTTCTTTTCTTTTAAAAATTTTGTTTAAGCTCAGTGGGCAATACATGAGACATCTTTTTAAAATAAACATAAAATACTAAAGTAAAGAACTTAACTAGAAAACAAGAAAATCCTACTAGTGATCATGCAACTTAGAATGGAAAATAGAAAATTAAATGAAATACTGAAAAATAGGAATAAGATATGGGAGATGAGGGTCAAACTCAACCACCTCAGTCATGGTGGCTGCTGCTGTCTCTGGAGGGTCCTCTCTTGTGCTTCAACTCCTCCAACTTGTGCCCCTACTTCTTCTGCTCCTCTGTCTGCTTATGGAGGATGGTGAACTGGCTCTTGTGCTCCTGCTTTAGCTGGTCTGTAGTGGATATCAACTTCCTGAAGTACTCACGCAGAGGGAGATCTTGCCCTTGAGGCCATTCAGGCTGCTTCCTCAGAGGATGGGAGACTAGCTTCTGAGGTGGTGCTTGCCCAGGTTCCCGAGTGTACTCCATGCTCTTCTTAGCGGTTGGGCTGTCCATTATAATAAGTATATATCTGTCAATTTGGACCTTGGCCGCTTCACATAAGCGTGAGATAAGATAAGGGAAAGCTAACCTAGAGAGGGTCGAGGTCTTTGTTGCAATATTGTATTTCTCCAAAGGTATCACTTGATGAACTTCCACCTCATTGCCAAGCATAATGTAGTGGATCATCACAGGTCACCTCACAGTGACCTCAGATTGGTTACTGATGAGCGGATAATTTATACGCTTTTTGGCATTGTTTTTAGTATGTTTTTAGTATGATCTAGTTAGTTTTTAGTGTATTTTTATTAGTTTTTAGTTAAAATTCACTTTTCTGGACTTTACTATGAGTTTGTATGTTTTTCTATGATTTCAGGTATTTTCTGACTGAAATTGAGGGTCCTGAGCAAAAATCTGATTCAGAGACTGAAAAGGACTGCAGATGCTGTTGGATTCTGACCTCCCTGCACTCGAAGTGGATTTTCTGGAGCTACAGAAGCCCAATTGGCGCGCTCGCAACGGAGTTGGAAAGTAGACATCCTGGGCTTTCCAGCAATGTATAATAGTTCATACTTTGCCCGCGATTTGATGGCCCAAACTGGCGTTGCAAATCAGCCTCAGAATTCCCAACGTTTAACGCTGGAACTGGCATAAAAATTGGAGTTAAACACCCAAACTGGCATGAAAGCTGGCGTTTAACTCCAGAAAAATTCTCTACACATGAAAGCTTCAATGCTCAGCCCAAGCACACACTAAGTGGACCCTGAAGTGGATTTTTACGTCATTTAGTCATTTATGTATACCCTAGGTTACTAGCTTACTATTAATAGGATCTTTTGACATTGTATCTGTACCTCATGACACTTTACACGTTTCTTTGTGTACTTTCCATGGCATGAGTCTCTAAACCCCATGGTTGGGGGTGAGGAGCTCTGCTGTGTCTTGATGGATTAATGCAATTACTACTGTCTTAATCACCTAGCACTTGTCCTGAAAAGGTGCCAAGAGACTAACCTGGTTTTAAACTGGGAGAAGTGTCACTTTATGGTGACTGAAGGAATTGTCCTTGGTCACAAAATTTCAAGCAGGGGAATAGAGGTGGATAAGGCAAAGGTAGAGGTAATTGAAAAATTACCACCACCTGCCAATGTTAAGGCAATCAGATGCTTTCTGGGGCATGCAGGATTCTACAGAAGGTTCATAAAGGATTTTTCAAAAATTGCAAAACCTTTGAGTAACCTGCTAGCTGCTGACACACCATTTGTGTTTGACACACAGTGTCTGCAGGCATTTGAGACCCTGAAAGCTAAGCTGGTCACAGCACCAGTCATCTTTGCACCAGATTAGACATTGCCATTTGAACTAATGTGTGATGCCAGTGACCATGCCATTGGTGCAGTGTTGGGACAGAGGCATAACAAGCTTCTGCACGTCATTTATTATGCCAGCCGTGTTCTAAATGATGCACAGAAGAATTACACAACCACAGAAAAAGAGTTACTTGCAGTGGTCTATGCCATTGACAAGTTTAGATCCTATTTAGTGGGATCCAAAGTGATTGTGTACACTGACCATGCTGCTCTTAAATACCTACTCACAAAGCAGGATTCAAAACCCAGGCTTATAAGATGGGTGTTGCTTCTGCAAGAGTTTGATATAGAAATAAGAGACAGAAAAGGGACAGAGAATCAAGTAGCTGATCATCTGTCCCGAATAGAACCAGTAGCTGGGGCGTCCCTCCCTTCTACTGAGATCTCTGAGACTTTCCCAGATGAGCAACTCTTTGCCATTCAGGAAGCTCCATGGTTTGCAGATATTACAAATTATAAAGCTGTGAGGTTCATACCCCAGGAGTACAGCAGAGTGCAAAGAAAGAACTTAATTTCAGATGCCAAGTACTACCTATGGGATGAGCCATATCTCTTTAAGAGATGTGCAGATGGAATGATCCGCAGATGTGTACCCAGAGAAGAAGCACAAAGGATCCTATGGCACTGCCATGGATCACAGTATGTAGGACATTTTGGAAGTGAGCGAACAGCCACTAAAGTCCTCCAATGTGGCTTCTACTGGCCTACTCTCTATAAAGATGCCCGAGAGTTTGTGCGTAACTGTGACAATTGCCAAAGAGCTGGTAACTTGCCTCACGGATATGCCATGCCTCAACAAGGGATATTAGAGATTGAATTGTTTGATGTATGGGGAATTGACTTCATGGGTCCATTCCCACCATCATACTCAAACACTTACATTCTGGTGGCAGTGGACTATGTATCTAAGTGGGTAGAAGCAATTGCTACGCCCACTAATGATACTAAGACCATGCTGAAATTCCTCTAGAAACACATCTTCAGCAGGTTTGGTGTTCCCAGAGTACTAATCAGTGACAGGGGCACTCATTTCTGCAATAAACAGCTATACTCTGCTATGGTCAGATATGGAATTAGCCACAAAGTGGTAACTCCGTATCATCCACAGACAAATGGGCAAGCTGAAGTCTCTAACAGAGACCTAAAAAGAATCCTAGAACGGACTGTGATAGCCCGAAGAAAGGATTGGGCAAAGAGTTTGGATGATGCTCTGTGGGCATACAGAACAGCATTCAAGACTCCTATAGGAATCTCTCCATACCAACTGGTGTATGGGAAGGCCTGTCATCTGCCCGTGGAACTGGAACATAAAGCCTACTGGGCAACCAGATTCCTAAACATGGATGCTCAGTTAGCTGGTGAAAAAATATTGCTCCAGCTAAATGAGCTAGAGGAGTTCAGACTCAATGCCTTTGAAAATGCAAAAATTTATAAGGAAAAGGCAAAGAAGTGGCATGACAAGAAGTTGTCATCCAGAGTCTTTGAGCCAGGACAAAAAGTTCTGCTCTTCAACTCTAGACTCAGATTGTTTCCAGGAAAACTTAAATCCCGGTGGAGGGGTCCGTATGTGATTACAGGAGTGTGACCATATGGTTATGTTGAGCTTCAGGATATTGATTCTGACAAAAAGTTCATTGTTAATGGACAGAGAATCAAGCATTATCTTGAAGGCAATTTTGAGCAGGAATGCTCAAAACTGAGACTTGAGTGATTCTCAGTAAAGGTCCAGCTAAAGACAGTAAAGAAGCGCTTGCTGGGAGGCAACCCAGTCATTAGTAGGTTATATGTTTTGTTTTTACAAAGGCAAGTATCAAAAATGAAGGAATTCACAGAGTTACAGAAGGATTCAGTGCAAAAAGCAGAGAAAAAGAGCTTACTGGCGAAAAAATGCCAGTAAGGGGTACTTTGGGCGTTAAACGCCAGAATGGGCACCATTCTGGGCGTTTAACGCCAGGTGTGCAGCATCCTGGGCGTTTAGCAAAACGCCCAGTGATAAAAGGAATTCTGGCGTTTAACGCCAGCCAGGGCACCTGGCTGGGCGTTAAACGCCCACAATGGGCAGCAAATGGGCGTTAAACGCCAGAATGGATGCCATTCTGGGCGTTTAACGCCAGAAAGGTAGGGGACTGAGATTTTGCTTTCCTATCAAATATTTTTCAAACTTTCCTTTTTTGACCCATACTTTTCTACATAAACACATTTCAAACTTTCATCATTCATCTCCAAATCTTCAAAAATTAAAAATCATTCTTCAAATCTCTCTCAAATCCTTCCCAAATCTTATTCAAAAACTCAACTCTCTCTCACTTTCTTTCCATATCTTCTCAAATCTCCTTCCCAATTTTCGAAATCTCTCCTCCCTCCCTTTATATATACACGTTCGGCCTCACCATTCCCCCACACCATTTAAATTTGCTCTTCTCCTCTCTCTCCTCCTTCCTTTCTTTTGCTTGAGGACAAGCAAACCTCTAAGTTTGGTGTGCTTTTCCGTGATCACTGAGCCAAGATTCATCAAGATCATGGCTCCTAAGGGAAAACAAACCAATTTAAGAGGAAAGAAAGAGAATAATCCAAAGAATCTTGGAATCAAGAGAAGTTCTTAACCAAAGAACATGAAGACCATTATCACAAAATAATGGGTCTGAGGTCAGTGATCCCGGAAGTTAAATTTGATCTGAAAGAAGATGAATATCCGGGGATCCAAGAGCAAATTTGAAATAGAGGATGGGAAGTTCTAACCAATCCTGAGATAAAGGTTGGAAGAAATATGGTTCAGGAATTCTACTCAAATCTGTGGCTAACAGATAAGCAGAGAATGACTGGAACTGCTTACCATACTTACAGAACCATGGTCAAAGGGAAAGTTATGTACTTCCATCTGGACAAAATAAGAGAAATCTTCAAATTGCCTAAACTGCAAGATGATCCTGAATCCTTTAATAGGAGAATGGTGAGAGCAGATAAAGGGTTGGATCAAGTTCTAGAGGACATATGCCTCCCTGGAACTAAGTGGATAACCAATTCAAAGGGTGTCCCAAACCAACTCAAGAGGGGAGACCTCAAACCACTATCAAGAGAGCAGTGATGATTCATTGCATTATGCTTGGGAAAGAAGTGGAGGTTCATCATCTGATTGCTTGTGAGATTTACACAATTGCAAATAAGAATTCCACTGAAGCTAAACTGGCTTACCCAAGCTTAATCTCCTTGCTCTGTAAAGAGGCTGGGGTGAAGATGGGAGTAGATGAATTCATACCCATTGAACATCCAATCACCAAGAAGTCAATGGAAGGACAAATGCAAGACAACTCTATCAAAAGGAGGGCGCAGGAGTTCCTCCCTGAATTTCCTGAAATTGGCTACTGGGCCAGTCTAGAAGCATCTATCACCAAGTTGCAAGAAACTATGGAGCAACTAAAAGAACAGTCGCCATGAAACTATGGCAACTAAGAAACAGCAGAATCAGAACTGCATGCTCTGCAAATTGCTGAAGGAACAAGAGAAGCAGGGGCGTGAACTTCAAGAACTGAAACGCCAAAATTCTCCCTCAATTGAGGGAGCATCCACTTCTCAAATCAAGGTTGTTGAGTCCTAACTCTGTGAAACCTCTATCATTAGGAGCCTATTTAAATTTTTGTTTTTTTATTTTCTAGTCTCATCTTATATCTATTTTTGAGTCTTGTTCTTAATTCATAACTAATAAAATTTAAAATTCATGTCTTAAAGCTATGAATGTCCTATGAATCCATCACCTCTCTTAAATGAAAAATGCTTTAATCACAAAAGAACAAGAAGTACAGGATTTCGAATTTATCCTTGAAACTAGTTGAATTAGTTTGATGTGGTGACAATACTTTTTGTTTTCTGAATGAATGCTTGAACAGTGCATATGTCTTTTGAATTTGTTGTTTTGAGAATGTTAAAATTGTTGGCTCTTGAAAGAATAATGGAAAAAGAGAACTGTTATTGAGGATCTAAAAAAATCATCAGATTGATTCTTGAAGCAAGAAAAAGCAGTGAATACAAAAAAAAATTTTGAAAAAAAAAGAAAGAAAAAGAAAGAAATAAAGTTGTGATCCAAGGCAAAAAGAGTGTGCTTAAGAACCCTGGACACCTCCAATTGGGGACTCTAGCAAAGCTGAGACACAATCTGAAAAGGTTCACCCAATTATGTGTCTGTGGCATGTATGTATCCGGTGGTAATACTGGAAGACAGAGTGCATTGGGCCACAGCCAAGACTCATACACTAGCTATGTTCAATAATCATTATACTTAACTAGGAGAATCAATAACACTATCTGAGTTCTGAGTTCCTATAGATGCCAATCATTCTGAACTTCAAAGGATAAAGTGAGATGCCAAAACTGTTCGGAAGCAAAAAGCTACTAGTCCCGCTCATCTAATTGGAGTTAAGTTTCCTTGATATTTTGAAGTCTATAGTATATTCTCTTCTTTTCATCCTACTTTGGTTTTCAGTTGCTTGGGGACAAGCAACAATTTAAGTTTGGTGTTGTGATGAGCGGATAATTTATACGCTTTTTGGCATTGTTTTTAGTATGTTTTTAGTATGATCTAGTTAGTTTTTAGTGTATTTTTATTAGTTTTTAGTTAAAATTCACTTTTCTGGACTTTACTATGAGTTTGTGTGTTTTTCTGTGATTTCAGGTATTTTCTGACTGAAATTGAGGATCCTGAGCAAAAATCTGATTCAGAGACTGAAAAGAACTGCAGATGCTGTTGGATTCTGACCTCCCTGCACTCGAAGTGGATTTTCTGGAGCTACAGAAGCCCAATTGGCGCGCTCTCAACGGCGTTGGAAAGTAGACATCCTGGGCTTTCCAGCAATGGATAATAGTCCATACTTTGCCCGCGATTTGATGGCCCAAACCGGCGTTGCAAATCAGCCTCAGAATTCCCAGCGTTTAACGCTGGAACTGGCATAAAAATTGGAGTTAAACGCCCAAACTGGCATGAAAGCTGGCGTTTAACTCCAGAAAAAGTCTCTACACATGAAAGCTTCAATGCTCAGCCCAAGCACACACTAAGTGGACCCAGAAGTGGATTTTTACGTCATTTACTCATTTCTGTATACCCTAGGTTACTAGCTTACTATTAATAGGATCTTTTGACATTGTATCTGTACCTCATGACACTTTACACGTTTCTTTGTGTACTTTCCACGGCATAGGTCTCTAAACCCCATGGTTGGGGGTGAGGAGCTCTACTGTATCTTGATGGATTAATGCAATTACTACTGTTTTCCATTCAATCATGCTTGCTTTCATTCTAAGATATCACTTGTTCTTAACCCGGATGAATGTGATGATCCGTGACACTCATCATATTCTCAATTATGAACGTGTGCCTGACAACCACCTCCGTTCTATCTTTGATTGAGTAGATATCTCTTGGATTCCTTAACCAGGATCTTCGTGGTATAAGCTAGAACTGATGGCGGCATTCAAGAGAATCCGGAAGGTCTAAACCTTGTCTGTGGTATTCTGAGTAGGATTCAATGATTGAATGACTGTGACGAGCTTCAAACTCCTGAGGGCGAGGCGTTAGTGACAGACGCAAAAGAATCATTGGATTCTATTCCGGCCTGATTGAGAACCGACAGATGGATAGCCGTGCCGTGACAGGGTGCGTTGAACATTTCCACTGAGAGGATGGGAGGTAGCCACTGACAACGGTGAAACCCTTGCATACAGCTTGCCATGGAAGGAGCCTTGCGTGCTTGAAGAAGAAGACAGTAGGAAAGCAGAGATTCAGAAGATGGAGCATCTCCAAAACCTCAACATGTTCTCCATTACTGCAAAAAAAGTACTTATTTCATGTTCTTTTACTTTTCACAATCAACCCTGATAATTATTGATATCCTGACTAAGATTTACAAGATAACCATAGCTTGCTTCAAGCCGACAATCTCCGTGGGATCGACCCTTACTCACGTAAGGTATTACTTGGACGACCCAGTGCACTTGCTGGTTAGTTGTGCGGAATTGCAAAAGTGTGATTGCAATTTCGTGCAGCAGTTACTGGTGGGGAGGATTGAGCGTTGAATAAACTCCAGCCATTCTCTAGCAACAGGCTTGAGATCATTCTTTCTCAGTTGGAATGGCCGGCCCTTGGCATCCTTCTTCCTTTGTATTCCAGGGAGCCATATGTCCTTGAGGACTTTATCTTACCTCGGATCATCTTGGACTCTCCTATTGTAAGAGTGAGGGTCATCTCTAGATGGAGGCAACTAAAGTATCTCCTTTACTCTTTCCAAGTCAAATTGCAGTGTCTTCCTGATATAAAGAATTGTTGTTTGATCTAGATTTTCTTCTTATAGAAAAGAATTACTTCGTTGTAAGCATAGCTCCAAACCAACGAACAACTCTCACATCAAATTTAAATTGGTTTTGTCACAAGTACAAACCCCAATGAAAATTATAAGCTTAACTGCAGGTTTCTATAAAGAATGGGGTCTTATTCTATGAAAGAACATATAGAAATTAATTGGACAAGAAAAGTAAATAATCAAGCAAGTAACTAAAGAAGACAATTAATAAAGAGAGACTTTCAAGGCAAAGATTGAGAATATAAGCTTTCTATCCTAGTCATTCAATCATGACAATGATTAACAAGAATTTATCTTATTACGTTATTCCCGACGATGGAAGAAGGTATAATATTATCTTCACACTCGAAGAAGGTCTGATAAGACTAGCTAATCTCAATCCAAAAGTCCTAATCAACTTACTAATTGAATTGGCAAAAGATTAGCATCAAAGGAAACAACATTAGCTAACAAATCTAGATCGCCAACATGAGTTGGGTATCCATGACTCAAGATTGTCTAATTACTCTTTCCAAGCCAAGAATGCTCAAAAAGCTACACTGACATCCTACCAAGCATTTTGTCAAACACTTGGAAGGCAAAAGGGAAAGCATAGTAAAAGTGCAAGAATAGTAAAATCTACAACTACCAATTGCAAGAAATTAATAATAACAACTCAAATCAACAATAAAAGAGCATTAAACATCAAATTGCATTAGAAGAGATCCAAATCAAACATGAGCATTCATGAACATAAAAGAGGCATAAAAGGAAAAAACCAATAAGAGAACTATGCGAATTAAAAAGTAGAAACAGGAAATTGTAAAAGAAACAAGATGAAAACATGAAATTGGACCTAGATCTAAGATGCAAAATAACCTAAGAACCCTAATTCTAGAGAGAAGAGGGAACTTCTCTCTCTAGAAACTAAACTACATGATGCCAATTCTACAACTAAGTGCTCCCCCTTGTCCAATCTTCAATTCTGCATGAAATAGCCTCTGGAATCACTTGGATTTGGGCCTGGGAAGCTCAGAAATTGTCCCCAGCATTTTCACTTTAATGAGGTTACGTGTAAGCATCGACGCGTACGCGTGGGTCACTGGTGGACGAAATTGTGATCACTGTTCTTTTGTATTTGTATGAATTTACTCTTATGACATTGTTTATTTTCACAATCCCGTTCAACTAACCAGCAAGTGTACTGGGTCGTCCAAGTAATAAACCTTACGTGAGTAAGGGTCGAATCCACAGAGATTGTTGGTATGAAGCAAGCTATGGTCACCTTGCAAATCTCAGTCAGGCAGATTAAATTGGTTTATGGGTTTTCGAAATTTAAAGAAGAAATAATAAAAGGGATAGAATACTTATGCAGATTCTTGGTAGGAATTTCAGATAAGCGGGTGGAGATGCTGTAAGCCCAAGCACGCCTGCTCTCCTACTGCTTCTACTCAATCCTTCTTACTCCTTTCCATGGCAAGCTTTGTATAGGGGTTCACCATCAACTGTGGCTACTTTCTTCCTCTCGGGGAAATATCCTGTGCGGCTGTCACTCGCACAGCTAACCAGTCTGGAGGCATCACCCATGGCTGATGGCTACATCCCATCCTCGCAGTGAAAACTAATGCTCACGCACTCTGTCACAGTACGGCTAATCACCGGTTGGTTCCCGCTCCTACTGGAATAGAATCCCTCTTTTGCGTCTGTCACTAACGCCCAGCAGGTTAAAGTTTGAAGCACGTCACAGTCATTCATTACCGGAATCCTACTCGGAATACCACAGACAAGGTGAGACTTTCCGGATTCCCAGGATCCTACTCGGAATACCACAGACAAGGTGAGACTTTCCGGATCCTCATAAATGCCGCCATCCATCTAGCTTATACCACGAAGATTCTGTTGGGGAATCTAAGAGATATACATTCAAGCTCTGTTGCATGTAGAACGGAAGTGGTTGTCAATCACGTACATTCATAAGTGAGAATAATAATGAGGGTAATCTGACTCATCACATTCATCATGTTCTTGGGTACGAATGAATATCTTGGAATAAGAATAAGATAGAAACCGAATAAGAGAAAATAGAATTGCATTAATACTTGAGGTACAGCAGAGCTCCACACCCTTAATCTATGGTGTGCAGAAACTCCACCGTTGAAAATACATAAGCAAAGAGTTCAGGCATGGCCGAATGGCCAGCCCTCTCTAACGTGATCACAGGATTCAAAAATACAATCCAGGATGTCTAATACAATAGATAAATGTCCTATATATACTAGACTAGCTACTAGGGTTTACATGAGTAAGTAATTGATGCATAAATCCACTTCCGGGGCCCACTTGGTGTATGCTTGGGCTGAGCTTGATTAATCCACGTGTAGAGGCATTTCTTGGCGTCAAACTTCAGGTTATGACGTGTTTTGGGCGTTCAACTCCGGATCATGACGTTTTTCTGGCGTTTAACTCCAGACAGCAGCGTGTACTTGGCGTTTAACGCCAAGTTACGTCGTCATTCATCGAATAAAGTATGGACTATTATATATTGCTGGAAAGCCCTGGATGTCTACTTTCCAACGCCGTTGAGAGCGCGCCAATTGGAGTTCTGTAGCTCCAGAAAATCTATTTCGAGTGCAGGGAGGTCAGAATCCAACAGCATCAGCAGTCCTTTTGTCAGCCTTCTTCAGAGTTTTGCTCAAATCCCTCAATTTCAGTCAGAATTTACCTGAAATCACAGAAAAACACACAAACTCATAGTAAAGTCCAGAAATGTGAATTTAACATAAAAACTAATGAAAACATCCCTAAAAGTAGCTTAAACTTACTAAAAACTATATGAAAACAATGCCAAAAAGCGTATAAATTATCCGCTCATCACAACACCAAACTTAAATTGTTGCTTGTCCCCAAGCAACTGAAAATCAAATAGGATAAAAAGAAGAGAATATACTATAAAGTCCAAAATATCAATGAATATTAATTTAATTACATGAGCGGGACTTGTAGCTTTTTGCTTCTGAACAGTTTTGGCATCTCACTTTTTCCTTTGTAGTTCAGAGTGATTGGTGTCTCTAGGAACTTAGAATTTCAGATAGTGTTATTGACTTTCCTAGTTAGGCATGTTGATTCTTGAACACAGCTACTTATGAGTCTTGGCTGTGGCCCTAAGCACTTTGTCTTCCAGTATTACCACCGGATACACAAATGCCACAGACACATAACTGGGTGAACCTTTTCAGATTGTGACTCAGCTTTGCTAAAGTCCCCAGTTAGTGGTGTCCAGAGCTCTTAAGCACACTCTTTAGCTTTGGATCACGACTTTAACCATTCAGTCTCAAGCTTTTCACTTGGACCTTCATGACACAAGCACATGGTTAGGGACAGCTTGATTTAGCCGCTTAGGCCTGGATTTTAATTTCCTTGGGCCCTCCTATCCATTAATGCTCAAAGCCTTGGATCCTTGCTTTCAAATTTTCGCCACTTTTTTTTTCACTGCTTTTTCTTGCTTCAAGAATCAATTTCATGATGTTTTTCAGATCATCAATAACATTTCTCTTTGTTCATCATTCTTTCAAGCACCAACAATTTTAACACTCATAAACAACAAGATCAAAAATATGCACTGTTCATTCATTCATTCAGAAAACAAAAATTATTGCCACCACATCAATATAATTAAATTAAATTCACTAATAAATTCGAAAATTATGTACTTCTTGTTCTTTTGAATTAAAACATTTTTCTTTTAAGAGAGGTGAAAGACTAATGGATTTTATTCATAGCTTTAAGGCATGGTTACACACTAATGATCATGAAGTAGAGACACAAAAACATAGATAAACATAATACTTAAAAACCGAAAACAGAAAGAAAATAAAGAACAAGGAATGAATCCACCTCTAGTGGCGTCTTCTTCTTGAAGGACCAATGATGTTCTTCAACTCTTCTATATCCCTTCCTTGCCTTTGTTGCTCCTCCCTCATTGCTCTTTGGTCTTCTCTTATTTCTTGGAGAGTGAGGGCGTGTTCATGGTGTTCCACCCTTAGTTGTTCAACATTATGACTCAAGTCTTCCAAAGAGGTACTAAGTTGCTCCCAATAGTTGTTGGGAGGAAAGTGCATTCCTTGAGGCATTTGTTGATGATGAACTTCCTCATGTTCTTCTTGAGGGTCGTGAGGAACTTCCCTTGTTTGCTCCATCCTTTTCTTGGTGATGGGCTTGTCTTCATCAATGGAGACATCTCCATCTATGATAACTTCGGCTGAATAACATAGATGGCATATGAGGTGGGGGAAGGCTGGCCGTGCCATGTATGAAGGCTTGTAGAGTTCATTGGATATGACTTCATGAACTTCCACTTCCTCTCCAATCATGATGCTATGAATCATGATGGCCCGATCCACAGTAACTTCAGATCGGTTGCTTGTAGGGATGATGGATCTTTGGATGAACTCCAACCATCCTCTAGCTACAGGCTTGAGGTCCAGTCTTCTTAGTTGGACTGGTTTGCCTTTGGAGTCTACTCTCCATTGGGCGCCTTCCACACAAATGTCCATTAGGACTTGGTCCAACCTTTGATTGAAGTTGACCCTTCTTGTGTAGGGGCGTTCATCACCTTGCATCATGGGTAGATGAAACGCCAACCTCACATTTTCCGGACTGAAATCTAAGTATTTTCCTCGAACCATTGTGATATAGTTCTTTGGATTCGGGTTCATACTTTGATCATGGTTCCTAGTGATCCATGCATTGGCATAGAACTCTTGAACCATCAGTATTCCGACTTGTTGCATGGGGTTGGTTATGACTTCCCACCCTCTTCTTTGAATTTCATGTCGGATTTCCGGATACTCATTCTTTTTGAGCTTGAAAGGGACCTCGGGGATCACCTTCTTCTTTGCCACAACATCATAGAAGTGGTCTTGGTGGCTCTTGGAGATGAATCTCTCCTTCTCCCATGACTCGGAAGTGGAAGCTTTTGCCTTCCCTTTTCCTTTTCTTGAGGAAACTCCGGTCTTGGGTGCCATTGATGGTGAATGAAAAATAAAAAGATTAGGCTTTTTACCACACCAAACTTAAAATTTGCTCGTCCTCGAGCAAAAAGGAAAAGAAGAGTAGAAGAAGAAGAAGAAAATTTTGGTAGAGAAGGAAAGGAGGGGGTTCGGCTATAGGAGAGAAGAAGGGGTTTTTGTTGTGTGAAAATGAAGAAGAAAGGAGAGGTATTTATAGGGTGAGGGAGGGTTGGGTTTCGGCCATTTTGGGGGGGAATGGGTGGGAAATTGAATTTGAATTTGATGAGGGTAGGTGGGGTTTATGGGGAAGAGGAGGTTGATGTGAATGGTGCATGGGGAAATTGGGAAGAGGGGTTGAGGTGATTGGTGAAGGTTTTTGGGAAGTGTGACATTGAAAATGAGATTTGGATTAGGAGAGTGTGATTAGGATTAAAAGAAAAGGTAGGTGGGGATCCTGTGGGGTCCACAGATCCTGAGGTGGGGATCCTGTGGGGTCCACAGATCCTGAGGTGAAAAGAAATACCATTCCTTCACCCTATAGGCGTGTAAATTGCCTTCATGCATCATTCTGGCGTTCAAACGCCCATTGGTGCATGTTCTGGGCGTTAAACGCCCATGTGATGCTTGTTTCTGGCGTTGAACGCCAGTTTCAAGCTTGTTTCTGGCGTTCAGCGCCAGATTGTCCTCTGTGTGCGCATCCTGGCGTTAAACGCCAGGATGTAGCTTGTTTTGGGCGTTCAGCGCCAAAAAGATGCTCTGTTCTGGCATTGAACGCCAGCCAGATGCATCTTCTGGGCGTTGAACGCCAGCCCGTGCGTCCTCCAGGGTGAAAAATTTTTTTCTTCTGTTTTTGACTCTGTTTTTAATTTTTTTGATTTTTTTCGTGACTCCTCATGATCATGTACCTAATTCAACACAAAAATAACACCAAAACAAAATAAAATTAGATAAATAAAATTGGGTTGCCTCCCAACAAGCGCTTCTTTAATGTCAATAGCTTGACAGTGGCTCTCATGGAGCCACAAGATGATCAGGTCAATTTAGTGTGTTGTCTCCACACCAAACTTAGAGTTTGGATATGGAATTTGAACTGAGAGAAGCTCTTCATGCTTACTCTCTTTTGTCACAGAGGGATGGCCATGTGCCTGAAACACAAGGTATTCCCCATTCAATTGAAGGACTAACTCTCCTCTGTGAACATCTATTACAGCTTCTGCTGTGGCTAGGAAAGGTCTTCCTAGGATGATGCATTCATCATCTTCCTTCCTAGTATCTAGGATTATGAAATCAGCAGGGATGTAAAGGCCTTCAACCTTTACTAGAACGTCCTTCACTATTCCATAAGCTTGTCTCATTGACTTGTCTGCCAATTGTAATGAGAACAAGGCAGGTTGTACCTCAATGATCCCTAGCTTCTCCATTACAGAGAGTGGCATAAGGTTTATCCCTGACCCAAGATCACATAGAGCTTTCTCAAAGCTCATGGTGCCAATGGTGCAAGGTATTAAGAACTTGCCAGGATCTTGTTTCTTTTGAGGTTGAGTTTCCTGAATCCAAGTGTCTAAGTCACTAATGAGCAGGGGAGGTTTACTTTCCCAAATCTCATTACCAAACAGCTTGGCATTCAGCTTCATGATAGCTCCTAAGTATTGAGCAACTTGCTCTCAAGAGGAAGAATATTCTTCAGAGCTCATGAATGGCAGAAGGAGATTTAATGGAATCTCTATGGTCTCTAGATGAGCCTCAGATTCCTCTGGATCCTTAATAGGAAACTCCTTCTTGCTTGCAGGACGTCCCAGGAGGTCTTCCTCACTAGGATTTTCGTCCTCCTCCTCCCTAGTGCATTCGGCCACTTTGATTAAATCAATGGCCTTGCACTCTCCTTTTGGATTTTCTTCTGTATTGCTTGGGAGAGTACTGGGAGGAGTTTCAATGACTTTCTTACTAGCTGGCCCACCTGTGCCTCCAAATTTCTAATGGAGGATCTTGTTTCATTCATGAAACTAAAAGTGGCCTTTGACAGATCAGAGACTATATTAGCTAAATTAGAATTATTTTGTTCAGAGTTCTCTGTCTGTTGCTGAGAAGATGATGGATATGGCTTACTATTGTTCAGCCTATTGCGTCCACCATTGTTAAAGCCTTGCTGAGGCTTTTGTTGATCCTTCCAGGAGAAATTTGGATGATTTCTCCATGATGGGTTATAGGTGTTTCCATAAGGTTCACCCAGATAATTAACCTCTACCATGGCAGGGTTCTCAGGATCATAAGCTTCTTCAGAAGCTGCCTCTCTAGTACTGTTGGCTGCATGTTGCAATCCATTCAGATTTTGAGAGATTATGTTGACCTGTTGAGTCAACATTTTGTTCTGAGCCAATATGGCATTCAGAGCATCAATTTCAAGAACTCCTTTCTTCTGAGGTATCCCATTATTCACAGAATTCCTCTCAGAGGTGTACATGAACTGGTTGTTTGCAACCATGTCAATGAGTTCTTGAGCCTCTTCAGGCGTTTTCTTCAGGTGAATAGATCCACCTGCAGAGTGGTTCAGTGACATTTTCGAAAATTCAGAGAGACCATAATAGAATATATCTAACATGGTCCATTCTGAAAACATGTCAGATGGACATCTTTTGGTCAGCTGCTTGTATCTTTCCCAAGCTTCATAGAGGGATTCACCATCTTTTTGTTTGAAGGTTTGAACATCCACTCTCAGCTTACTCAGCTTTTGAGGAGGAAAGAATTTATCCAAGAAGGCAGTGACCAGCTTATCCCAGGAGTCCAGGCTATCCTTAGGTTGTGAATCCAACCATGTTCTGGCTCTGTCTCTTACAGCAAAAGGGAAAAGCATGAGTCTGTAGACTTCAGGATTAACTCCATTCGTCTTTACAGTATCACAGACTTGCAAGAATTCAGTTAAAAACTGATAAGGATCTTCAGATGGAAGTCCATAAAACTTGCAGTTTTGTTGCATTAATGCAACTAGTTGAGGCTTAAGCTCAAAGTTATTGGCTCCAATGGCAGGAATGGAGATGCTTCTTCCATCAAACTTGGACGTTGGCTTTGTGAAGTCACCAAGCATTCTCCTTGCATTATTATTATTATTTTCGGCTGCCATGTCCTTCTCTTGTTCGAAAATTTCTGAAAGGTTGTTTCTGGATTGTTGTAATTTAGCTTCTCTTAATTTTCTCTTCAGAGTCCTTTCAGGTTCTGGATCAACTTCAACAAGAGTGCCCTTTTCCCTGTTCCTGCTCATATGAAAGAGAAGAAAACAAGAAAAGAAAGAGGAATCCTCTATGTCACAGTATAGAGATTCCCTTATGTTAGTAGAAGAAGAAAGAGGTAGAAGAATGAAGAAGGAGGTTCGGATTTGTGGATGAAGAGAGGTGAAGAGAAGTGTCAGTAATTAATTAATTAAATAGAATAAGAAAAGGGAAGAGAAATTTCGAAAATAATTTTTGAAAAAGAGTTAGTGATTTTCGAAAATCAAAGACAAAATATAATTAAAATTAAAATTTAAAACAAAAAGAATTTTTGAAAAAGAGGGGGAGAATTTTCGAAAATTAGAGAGGGAAAAGTAGTTAGGTGGTTTTGAAAAAGATAAGAAACAAACAAAAAGTTAGTTAGTTGATTGAAAAAGATTTGAAATCACATTTTGAAAAAGATAAGAAGATAAGAAAAAGATAAGATATTTTGAAATCAAATTTTGAAAAGATAAAATTTTGAAAAAGATAAGATAAAAGATAAAAAGATATATTTGAAAAAGATATTTTGAAAAAGATTTAATTTTAAAACTTACTTAACTAACAAGAAACTACAAGATAAGATTCTAGAATTTAAAGATTGAACCTTTCTTAACAAGAAAGTAACAAACTTCAAATTTTTGAACCAATCACATTAATTGTTAGCTTAATTTTCGAAAATTTGATAAAAAGATAAGAAAAATATTTTTGAAAATATTTTGAAAAAGATTTTTGAAATTTTCGAAAATGATAAAAAAATGAAAAAGATATGATTTTTGAAAAAGATTTTGAAAAGATAAGATTTTTAAAATTGAAATTTTGACTTGACTTGTAAGAAACAACTAATTTTTTAAAATTTTTGACCAAGTCAACCCAAAATTTCGAAATTTTGGAGGGAAATAAGGAAAAGATATTTTTGATTTTTAAATTTTTAAAGAAAAACACAAAAATGACCCAAAACATGAAAATTTTGGATCAAGACACAAGATGCATGCAAGAATGCTATGAATGTCAAGATGAACACCAAGAACACTTTGAAGATCATGATGAACATCAAGAACATAATTTTGAAAAATTTTTGATGCAAATCAAACATGCAAGACACCAAACTTAGAAATTTTTAATGCTTGAAAAATATGAATGCAATGATGCACATGAAAAACAACAAAAGACACAAAACAAGAAATCATCAAGATCAAACAAGAAGACTTATCAAGAACAACTTGAAGATCATGAAGAACACTATGAATGCATGAAATTTTCGAAAAAATGCAAGAAAAATTTTAAAAGCATGCAATTGACACCAAACTTAAAAATTAACACAAGATTCAAACAAGAAACACAAAATATTTTTGATTTTTATGATTTTCTAATTTTTTTGCATTTTTATTAATTTTTTCGAAAATATAGTTTGGAAAAACGAAAAATAAAAAAAGAAAAATTTTGAAAAAGATTTTTGAAAAGAAAATTACCTAATCTGAGCAACAAGATGAACCGTCAGTTGTCCATACTCGAACAATCCCCAGCAACGGCGCCAAAAACTTGGTGGACGAAATTGTGATCACTGTTCTTTTGTATTTGTATGAATTTACTCTTATGACATTGTTTATTTTCACAATCCCATTCAACTAACCAGCAAGTGTACTGGGTCGTCCAAGTAATAAACCTTACGTGAGTAAGGGTCGAATCCACAGAGATTGTTGGTATGAAGCAAGCTATGGTCACCTTGCAAATCTCAGTCAGGCAGATTAAATTGGTTTATGGGTTTTCGAAATTTAAAGAAGAAATAATAAAAGGGATAGAATACTTATGCAGATTCATTGGTAGGAATTTCAGATAAGCGGGTGGAGATGCTATAGAGCCCAAGCACGCCTGCTCTCCTACTGCTTCTACTCAATCCTTCTTACTCCTTTCCATGGCAAGCTTTGTATAGGGGTTCACCATCAACTGTGGCTACTTTCTTCCTCTCGGGGAAATATCCTGTGCGGCTGTCACTCGCACAGCTAACCAGTCTGGAGGCATCACCCATGGCTGATGGCTACATCCCATCCTCGCAGTGAAAACTAATGCTCACGCACTCTGTCACAGTACGGCTAATCACCGGTTGGTTCCCGCTCCTACTGGAATAGAATCCCTCTTTTGCGTCTGTCACTAACGCCCAGCAGGTTAAAGTTTGAAGCACGTCACAGTCATTCATTACCGGAATCCTACTCGGAATACCACAGACAAGGTGAGACTTTCCGGATTCCCAGGATCCTACTCGGAATACCACAGACAAGGTGAGACTTTTCGGATCCTCATAAATGCCGCCATCCATCTAGCTTATACCACGAAGATTCTGTTGGGGAATCTAAGAGATATACATTCAAGCTCTGTTGCATGTAGAACGGAAGTGGTTGTCAATCACGTACATTCATAAGTGAGAATAATAATGAGGGTAATCTGACTCATCACATTCATCATGTTCTTGGGTACGAATGAATATCTTGGAATAAGAATAAGATAGAAACCGAATAAGAGAAAATAGAATTGCATTAATACTTGAGGTACAGCAGAGCTCCACACCCTTAATCTATGGTGTGCAGAAACTCCACCGTTGAAAATACATAAGCAAAGAGTTCAGGCATGGCTGAATGGCCAGCCCTCTCTAACGTGATCACAGGATTCAAAAATACAATCCAGGATGTCTAATACAATAGATAAATGTCCTATATATACTAGACTAGCTACTAGGGTTTACATGAGTAAGTAATTGATGCATAAATCCACTTCCGGGGCCCACTTGGTGTATGCTTGGGCTGAGCTTGATTAATCCACGTGTAGAGGCATTTCTTGGCGTCAAACTTCAGGTTATGACGTGTTTTGGGCGTTCAACTCCGGATCATGACGTTTTTCTGGCGTTTAACTCCAGACAGCAGCGTGTACTTGGCGTTTAACGCCAAGTTACGTCATCATTCTTCGAATAAAGTATGGACTATTATATATTGCTGGAAAGCCCTGGATGTCTACTTTCCAACGCCGTTGAGAGCGCGCCAATTGAAGTTCTGTAGCTCCAGAAAATCCATTTCGAGTGAAGGGAGGTCAGAATCCAACAGCATCAGCAGTCCTTTTGTCAGCCTTCTTCAGAGTTTTGCTCAAATCCCACAATTTCAGTCAGAATTTACCTGAAATCACAGAAAAACACACAAACTCATAGTAAAGTCCAGAAATGTGAATTTAACATAAAAACTAATGAAAACATCCCTAAAAGTAGCTTAAACGTACTAAAAACTATATGAAAACAATGCCAAAAAGCGTATAAATTATCCGCTCATCAGTCACGCGTATGCGTTGCTTGGAATTTTGCTATCCACGCGTACACATAGTGCACTTGTACATGTCACCATGCTACATCTTCCACGCGTGCGCGTGCGCGTCGGTGGTGTACTCCAAGTCCTTTATTTTCTATGAGTTTTCCACTTTGCATGCTTTTCTCTTCACTCCTTTGATCCATTCCTAGCCCTTTTCAACCTGAATTCACTAACAAACACATCAAGGTATTTAGTGGAATCAAAGGTTAATTAAAATTACCAATTTAAGGGCCTAAAAAGCATGTTTTTATACTTAAGCACAAATAATGGGAGAATTACAAAACCATGCTATTTCATTGAATAAATGTGAGAAAAGGTGATAAAATTCCCCAAAATAATCACAAAATAAACCACAAAATTGGGGTTTATCACTTCCCTCGAACCATGGTGCGCCAAGTTTTGAACTCAGGGTGCTCTTTCTTATGTTTGTCCTTCATCCATAGATTTGCATAAAATTCTCGGACTTTTAGAACTCTGACTTCAGTTACAGGGTTGGCCAGCACATTCCAATCCTTAATTCCAATCTGTTCTTGAATTTCTCAGTACTCATCAGCTTTCAATTCAAATTTCAATTCCGATATCACCTTTTTTTGCTAACGATATTGTAGTAATGTTTCTCATGAAGCTTGGTGTATAACCAGTGGAGCTCAAGTGGGATTGTTGAGGGAGCTTTTTCTTTCCTCTTTCTTAATGAGGATTCCCCAACCTTTGGTGCCATAGAGAGTTTGAGGATAGTGAAAACCAAAGCACCCTAACACCAAACTTAAAATTTTTGCTCATCTTCGAGCAAAGAGAAAAGAGAAAAGAAAGTGATAGGGGAAGATGAAAGTGAAAGAGAAAAGAAGAGTGAAGGTGTGAGGAGAGGAGAGTGTTGAAGTGCTATTTATAGTGGTGAGGGTGATATACTTTAGTCATGATGGGGGAAAGAAAAATTATGGAGTGAATTTTTTATTGAGGGTGAGATGATAAGAAAAGATATGAGTAGAATGTATGGGGATATGAAAATAATTTAGACACGGAGGAGAATGAGTAATTGAAGAGAAGGGGGAAGATAAAATAAAGAAGATGTGGTATGAAAAAGATATGAAATTGAAATAGTGAGATATGGTATGAAATTTAGAAGATTTAGTATGGAAATCAGCCCTTGGTGGCGCTAAATGCTCTCCCTGGCATTTAGCGCCCAAGGGGGGAGTGTCTCTGCTCCCCTACTAGCGTGAAACACCACTGCTAGCGTTAAATGCCCCCAGCTTCCTTTTTTTTAATCCCTAGGTGGCGTTATATGCCTATTTGGGATGTTAAATGCCCTAAGGGGACAAAAATTTTGAGCTGGGACATCCAAATTGGGCATGAAATGCCCAAATCATTACTCCTCCCATGGCACTAAATGCTCTCCCTAGCATTTAGCGCCCGTAGCATGGATCCTCCAAGGTGTTCTATTTTTTTATCTATGTCCTCTTGTCTCTGTTCTAAGTGTTGTGCATTACCACAAACATTAGCAAACCTAGGAAAACAATGGAAATCAAATAAAAATGAAGTGAATTGAAATGAAAAAAAAAAAACAAAACTGAAATATTCTGAAACAAACTAAGGGATACTTATGGTTGGGTTGTCTCCTAACAAACGCTTCTTTGTTGTCATTAGCTTGACATTCACATCTGCTATGTTAGTAGATGGTTGGATCTCTTGTGATCAATCTCATCTCCAAGATAGTGTTTCACCCTTTGGCCATTGACTATGAATGTGTTGTCTGAGTTCCTATCTTTCAGTTCCACATGACCATAGGGTGACACTCCAGTGACCATGAAGGGTGCAGACCATCTTGACTTGGGCTTCCCAGGAAAGAGTTTGAGTCGAGAATTGAATAGAAAAACTTTCTGGCCTGGCTCAGATACTCTAGAAGCTATCTTTCTATCATGCCATTTTTTGCCTTTTCCTTGTAGAGCTTAGCATTCTCATAAGCAGAGTGTTTGAATTCAACAAGCTCATTTAGCTAGAGCAATCTTTTCTCTCCTATAGCCTTGGCATCAAAGTTCAGGAACTTTGTTTCCCAATATGCTATGTTCTCCAACTCTACTGGCAAATGACAGGCTTTACCATTGAGTAACTGGTATGGAGATATTCCAATTTTGGTCTTGAAGGCTGTCCTGTACGCCCAGATATCATCATCAAGTCTCCTTATCCAATCCTTCCTTGAGGTATTCACTGTCTTCTCTAAGATCCTCTTGAGTTTTTTGTTTGAGACCTCAGTCTGTTCGCTTATTTAAAGGTGATAGGGGGTTGCCAACTTGTGATAGCTGTTTATTACAAAAGTGGTTACCTCCATCACTGATCAGTGTCCTTAGGACACTAAACCTGCTGAAAACATATTTCTGTAAGAAATTCAGCACGACTCTAGTGTCATTAGTGGGTGATACTATTGCCTCCACCCATTTAGACACATAATCAACTGCCACCAATATGTAAGTGTTTGAGAATGAGGGTGGAAAAGGTTCCATAAAATTGATCCCCTATACATCAAACAACTCAATCTCTAGATTCTCTTTGACACTTGTCACAATTTCTTACAAATTTTTGTGAGTCTCTGAAGAGGGTCGGCCAGTAGAATCTGCTTTGAAGTACCTTTGTGGTTGTTCTTTCTCCCCCAAAGTGGCCTCTATACTTAAAACCATGACAATGCCAAAGGATCTGTTGTACTTCCTCCTCTGAGACACAGCGCCTGATCATCCCATCTGAACATCTCTAGAAAAGGTAGGTCTCATCCCACAAGTAGTACTTGGCATCATGTAAAAGCTTTCTAAATTGTTGCTTGGTGACCTTGGGAATGAACCTCATGGCCTTATAGTTTGCAAAATCTGCAAACCATGGGGCCCTCTGAATCATGAAGAGGTACTAGTCAGGGAAGGTCTCAGTCACAGCAGTGGGGGTGGCGTCCCTCCCTCAAGCTCAATCCTAGATAGATGATCAACCACTTGATTCTCTGATCCTTTTCTGTCTCTAATCTCAATGTCAAACTTCTGAAGAAGGAGTACCCATCTGATTAATCTTGGTTTAGAATTGATAAATGAATTTTTTGTCGGTATAGAGATTATCAAGTAATCAATCGTAGTATAGTCTAAACCGGCGCAAAATCCACCATCAAACAAATCTACAATCTATAATCGAGAGTATTAGTCCCGAGTCGTCTTCCCTTGGAATTGCCAAAATGTGCATCTTATTGAGTAGAAAGATTTGTTAAGGTTCTTTGAAAGTTTTAGCAACGTAGTAGGGAACAAGCAATCAATCATTAAAGGACTTGGCTTAGAGTTGGCAATTGAATACATATCCTTATAGTTCTTTCAATGAAGATAACAATTAGGCCATGCCTCATTTAGTTATCCCCTAGGTGTAGAGGAAAATCAAATGAAGGTAATCAACTTGAGTCACAAGTCTTAGCTTCACCTCATGGGAATCTAGCTTTAGTGCACTCCAAGTCAATTAGCAATCCCTAATTCCAAATCAACAATTGACACAACTATTCAACTTCTTCTAATGATCCAACCCTATGCCAAGTGAGAATTTTTACTCCATAACTAGTGTTGACATTTTATCAAACATGTGATGAGCAAGAAAGAAAGTCATAGTAAAATGAGAAGAAAAGTAGAATTAAAGGTATTGCAATACAAGGAATTAACAACAATTGTCAAAGAGCAATAATGAGGATCAAAATCTCAAAGTATTAATGAAATCCAAAATCATAAAGTTGAATCCTAGATCTAAGGGAGTTTAGCAATTACAACTACAACTTGAAATTGGAGAAGGAAATCTATTACATGAACAAAGTAAAGTGAGAATTGCAATGGATCTCACCAAAGAGTGGCTGAAAATTCAGAAATTTGATGAAGAAGAACCCTAGTAAGAGCTTGAGATCTCTCTCTCCTCCTCCAAGAATCTAACTCACTATCCCTCACAAAATATCCAAAACTAGAAAATGAACTAAGTGTCTTTGACCCTTGCTCCCCTGGTCTTCTTAAACTTTTCCCGCCAATACACTCCCCAAAAATTAGGATCTCCAACCAACTCCACGCCTGAGTCACGTGACTTCTTAAAAAAATCACATTTGAACATCGGCGTGTACGCGCAAGGTACGCGCGCGCGCCATGGATGCATTTTGGAGTGTACGAGGAGGCGAGACGTACGCGTGCGCGCCCAAGAAGATCATGGCTTAGCCGCTACGCAAGCCGACTCGTGGCTTGACTTTTGGCTTCGGCTTCTAGTTGTTCTATCCACGCGGACGCGTCAAGTGCGCGCACGCGCCCATGCCGAGATTTCCAAGGCTTGATTCTCTTGCTCCCTTCCTTTGCTCCCATCTTCCTTCTCTCTTCCGGTCCACTCCTGCCCTGTATTCTGGAACCACTTAACACACGGGTCACGGCATCGAATGGCATCGAGAGAGGATTAGAAATGTATCTATTTTAGTACAAAATAAGTATGTTTTCATCCATGGTGCAAAACTAGGAAAGGAATACAAATCCTTGTATTTTCATACAGAAAGTGTGTGGAATCATTGATAAAACCCTTGAAATTAGCACAAGATAAACCCTTAAAATGGGGTTTGTCAACCTCCCCACACTTAGATTCTAGCATGTCCTCATGCTTGGAGAAATGCAAAAGAAACATAGAAGACCGAGGAATCACAAGAGTATGAGACTCATGAAGTATAGCCTACTTATATGAATGCAACTATGACTAATGCTATTTCCTACTTGGTTAGGAACGAATCAACCTTCTCATGACAAATGCGAGCACATGGGACACAATGGTGATCAAGGTATGGGATTTTCCAATTTCTAAGCATCAAATGCGGTATATGCACCCTTGCATGAGGAATGCTCGTGAGAGCCGGGAATCAAGGAATTGAGCATCGAACCCTCATCGGAAGTGTTTACACTCTAACCGCTCGGTGTTTGGGGTTGTTTCACTCAATTCTCCCCTACTCATGCTTTCCAAGATTTGTTTTTCTTCTAACAATCAACAATTATTCAATGCATGCATACATGTATCATGAGGTCTTTTCTTTAGGTTGTAATGGGGTTAGGGTCAAGGTAGGATCATATATGGCTGGTGGACTTAGGATTTGAATCTTTGATTAACTTAAACTTTCCCACCTAACCTATATAATGACCTATACAATTAAGTACTAATCTAACTACCCATTCCTCACTTTTCACATACTCATGCATTTTCTATTCACTTCACAACACTTATGCATTAATTTTATTTGAACTTTACTTCGGGGCATTTTGTTCCCTTTATTGCTTTTCTTTTCTTCCACTTTTTTTTTCTTTCTTTCTTCTATATATATATTTTTTTCTTGTCTTTTGCATTTTTATTTCTTTTCTTTTCTTTCCCTCTTTTTCCCTTTTTATATACAAGAACATCAATGCATAAGGTTTTACACTTGATCAACACATGAGTATGTTTCCAATTCCCAATATTTTCAATAATAATACAAAATTACCCTTTTATTCACACAATGTCCCAAGGTTCCCACACTTGAATGATACTCACACACTCTAGCCTAAGCTAATCAAAGATCCAAATGAGGATATTTGTTGTTTTTTCGCTTTAAGGCTTGTAATGTGCTAAATTAAGAACAAAGTGGGTTATTTGAAGGCTCAAATTTGGCTAACAATGGAAGATAAAAGGTAAGGCCATTTGGGCGAATGAGCTAATGAAATGATGACCTCAATCATATAAATGCATGAATATACAAAATAACGGACATAAAGAATCAAACAAGTCAAGGATTGCAATCATAGGAAGAGAATAATGCACACAAGAAGGAGAATAAGTGGTTATAAGATGTAACCACGCAATTAGGCTCAAAACTCACTAGCTTGTGTTCTTAACTCAAAATCCATGTTCCAAAATGTAATTCTTCATGCAATTTTGGCATCAAAGTATTTTAAAATTGGCAATGCCACGGTTGCCCCAAAGTGTTAGTTTCCTAAGAAGGAGTTTCATTGTTCCAACTAAGTAGACTTATCATGCAACCTATCCTAATTATGATGGAGTTCAAGGAGCCAGAATTTATTTGAGTGTTACCTACGAAGATCGGTCAGTCGACCTCCCCACACTTAAAACTTGGCACGGTCCTCCGTGCTATAGGTAAGGCGCAGTGGGTGATCGAGTTCCGAGTGGCCAGCATCTCCAATGTCATCGTCATCCCCGCTTGAAGTTGCGGTGGATGTGGAAATGTCTGGCTCCTCCATAGGTGGTGTGACTACGCTTAGAAGTTTCTTCACATGAGCATATCGGTGTTGGTTACGCCTCTCGTAACGGTCCAATTTCTTGTGAAGGTCTTCAAGCCGTTGGGTGGCTGACTTTTGTGGTGTAGATGATGTGGTAGTGTTGCTTGTCGGTGTGGGTAATCCAAAGTCCTTGGTGAGTTCCGGGGGCTTGAGGCACCTCTTGGTCGGAATGACATCACCTTCGACCGGAATCGAGGTTCTCCTATCTTTAGCCTCTCGGTTGACCCCGGCCCTTGCAACCAATTCGGTCACCAAGACGGGAAATGGTAGGTTCCCTTTGGCATGAATTTGCCCTATGGATTAGCGAATGGCATGCGAAATGTCGACCGGTTTCTCGGTTAAGATGCACCATATCAATAAGGCAAGCTCGGCAGTAATAGATGACCCATGGGTGCTCGGGAGCACGTAGTGACCTAAAATTTGGGCCCATGCCGTAGCTTCTTGAGTGAGGTATCGGGCATCCAAACCTTTTGGTCGTCGCTTTATAGTCCCCCGAATCCAACATGCGTCCGGTATAGCGATTATGCGGAGGATAGCGCTCCAATCGAACGCACGGTCATCACATGCTGTCAAGACTTCTTGGTAAGCGTCATAGTGACTTGTCAATGGCTTAATCCCAAGGACCTCTCGGATGGTGTTCACTGTGATGGACACTTGCTTCCGGCGCACAAATACTGATGTAAGAAGGGGTGAGTGGTAGTTGGAATAGAATTCCACCACCCATGAGAGATTAGCCTCCTTCGGTTGTCTCAAGAGGAACCTCCATTGTCTCTGGTCAATGTGTGGCATCACAATCGGATGGAGATGAGCCGGTAGGACTAGAAGGGGCTCCGGGTGGTAGTTCCTTTCGATCATTCTCGAGTAAACAGGTTCGCAGTAGCGGTTGGGGAACTTGTTCGAATCTCTTGGAGGATTGTCCTTTTCGAGAACATCAATGGGGCTCTTAGTCTTCTTTAAGAGCGGCTTGGCCATTGGCTCTTGGTGCGCTTTAGTTGAGGCTGGCTTCTTTGGAGCCTTCCCTTTATCCTTTTTGATGACCATCCTGTGATAGCAAAGAAAGGGAATAACATCAAACCTAAAGAAGCGTAAATATGCAATAAAAGGTTATGCCATATAGTTTAGGAATCAATATTACATGACAGCTGCAACATGTAGTAAGATAACGTGTGAAGAGCAAGGCAATTCATTTGCATGTGGTACAAGGGTAATAGAGGCATGCAAGTAAGAAGCATGAGAAGCATATACCCTTAAGTCTCTAAAATGGGAAGCAAGTTGAGAAAAAGTGAGTGAATGGATTGGAGAATGTGGGGATGCACGCAAAAGTGACTAGTGGAGAGGCAATGTGGTTAAAGTGAACTCAAAGCTCAAGTATTCCTTTCGTCGAACACTTGGCGTGCATCTTTGTTATAGTTTGTGCTTTGAAGGTGAAAGCAATATAACATTCCACAATCCATTATCAATGACTACAGTGCACAGTGATAGCAAGAGAAAACAAGCAACACATCTCATCTACCAATGCAAGAGAAGTTGAGACCCAAATGCCTATGAAGAGCTAAATGGAGAAAGAGGAAAGAAAAAGAGAACAAAGACATTCTAAAGGAATAACTCAAAGAAGGGAGGAGGGAAGGAAAGAGGCTACTTAAAAGAAAGTGAAACCAAATGATTAAAAAGAAAGAAGAGATAGGTGGAAGGTGAGGGTACCTTGGTATAGTACCTTGAAAGATGGAGGAGGATATGGAAGAAGATGTTGTAGAGTGGTGTGATGTGGGGCCACCGGCGGTAGGTGGTTGGCCGGAAGAAAGGATGGTGGTGAGTGGATGGGTGCCAGAGAGAGTGAGAAGAAGAGGGTCAGAAGAGAAAAAATGAAGGGGGCAAGTAGGTTCCCTCCTTAAGTTGGCGTCGATCACCTGCGCGTACGCGCATGGTGCGCGCTCGCGCGCAGGAGCGAGGTGGAGTGGGGGCGCGTGCGCTACACCGCGTGCACGCGCTCATGCGCTTGGGCTTGTAGCTCAATGTGGCTTAGAGGAGGCACAACTCTCTGGACGAGGTACCAGAAGTTGGCGACGGGGTCGATGGCGCGCACGCACACTGTGCGCGCACGCGGCAGAGGGGGCATGCCCCAGGCATGATATTGGCCTGGGGTGGCCCTAACTCTCTGTGTAGTGGCCTAGAGGAAAGTGCAGAACCAGCGACGCGGGCGCGGCAAAGGCGCGCACACGCACCTTGTGTTGGTGGTGTATGGACGCGTGCGCGCCAGGTGCGCGCACGCGGCAGTGGTGCTGGGTTGGTGGCTTAGTGCGGGCCTGAGGGTGGCTTAACTCTCTGGAATATGTACCATGGGTGCGACAAAGGGATCGACGCGAGCGCGCACATTGCGCTAGTGCGTCGAGCTGTAGATTTCGCCCAAGCGCGCGTACGCGTCGTGTGCGCGCACGCGCGAGTTGCCTGTGCTTCAGGCATGGTGCTGGCTTGGTGTGGGCGCAACTCTCAGGTAAAATATATGGGGGGTGTTTTCCGCAACCCACGCGTCCGTGCACGGTGCGCGCTCACGTCGGTTGTCACCAAATGCGTCACGGGCGCGCACGCGCTAGGTGCGCGCACGCGCAGAAGGGTGATTTTTCAAAATTTTGCAGGATTTTGCACCCCTTATGACATTCCCACCTCCCAAACAGCCACTTCAGTACTATAGTAAGGCGTGTTAACTTGATAAACTACCAATGAACTCAACAAATGAAGCAGAATTAGGATTGAAATCTAACTATCAAACATGAAGTCAAGTGTTAAGCTAGTGTTAATCAAAGAATGATGCAATGGCTATATACAAAGGAAGATCTTACCATGGTAGGGTGTCTCCCACCTAGCACTTTTGTTTACCGTCCTTAAGTTGGACTTTCAATGGCTCAAAGTTCTTGTTCAAGAGGTGCATCCCTCAAGAGGAATACTTCAAATTCCTTGGAGTTCTTTCTCTGCTCACCGTGGTACAATTTGAGACGGTGCCCATTTACCTTGAAAATTTCCGGACTTGATGGATGGCGCAAGTGGTAGACCCCAAAAGGTTCTACCTTCTCCACTTGGTAGGGTCCATCCCACCTTGATCTAAGCTTTCCGGGTAGTAATCTCAATCTTGAATTGTAAAGGAGAACTAGGTCACCGGGTCGGAATTCTCTTCTCCTAATGTTCTTGTCATGGATGGCTTTCAACTTTTCCTTGTAGAGTCTAGAGTTGTCATAAGCTTCTAATCTCAAGCATTCCAATTCCGCTAATTGAAGCTTTCTTTCTACTCCGGCCCCACCCAAGTTCATATTACATTCCTTTATTGCCCAATAAGCTTTGTGTTCGATTTCTACCGGTAAGTGGCATGCTTTACCATATACAAGCCGAAAGGGGCTCATGCCAATAGGTGTCTTATAAGCTGTTCGATAGGCCCACAGTACATCGGAGAGTTTAGTGCTCCAATCCTTCCTATTCGACTTCACAATTCTTTCTAACACATGCTTGATTTCCTGGTTACAAACTTCGGCTTGGCCGTTTGTCTGAGGGTGGTAGGGCGTGGCGACTTTGTGTATGATGCCATATCTTCTCATGAGGCCTTCCATTTTTTTGTTGCAAAAGTGGGATCCTTGGTCGCTAATGATTGCTCTTGGGGAGCCAAAGCGACAAATGATGTTGTTCCTCACAAAAGAATAAACAACATGAGCGTCATCCGTTTGGGTGGGGATTGCCTCCACCCATTTTGACACATAATTGACGGCTAACAAGATGTAGAGAAAGCCATTGGAATTTGGAAATGGTCCTGGTGCACGAAATTGTGATCACTACAACTTCGCACAACTGACCAGCAAGTGCACTGGGTCGTCCAAGTAATACCTTACGTGAGTAAGGGTCGATCCCACGGAGATTGGTGGTATGAAGCAAGCTATGGTCACCTTGTAAATCTCAGTCAGGCAGACTCAAATGGGTATAGTGATAAACGAATAAAGCATAAAGATAAAGATAGAGATACTTATGTATATCATTGGTGAGAGCTTCAGATAAGCGAATGAAGATGCCTTCCCTTCCGTCTCTCTGCTTTCCTACTGTCTTCATCCAATCCTTCCTACTCCTTTCCATGGCAAGCTTGTGTAGGGTTTCACCGTTGTCAATGGCTACCTCCCATCCTCTCATTGGAACGATTCCTAATGCCCTGTCACGGCACGGCATTCCATCTGTCGGTTCTCAATCAGACCGGAGTAGAATCCAGTGATTCTTTTGGCGTCTGTCACTAACGCCCCGCCCTCAGGAGTTTGAAGCACGTCACAGTCATTCAATCATTGAATCCTACTCAGAATACCACAGACAAGGTTTAGACCTTCCGGATTCTCTTGAATGCCGCCATCAGTTCTTGCCTATACCACAAGGATTCCGGTTAAAGAATCCAAGAGATATTCACTAGAGCCTTGGTTGCTTGTAGAACAAAGGTGGTTGTCAGTCACCTTGTTCATGGGTGAGAATGATGATGAGTGTCACAGATCATCACATTCATCAAGTTGAAGAACAAGTGATATCTTGGAACAAGAACAAGTGGAATTGAATAGAAGAACAAATAGTAATTGCATTAATACTCGAGGTACAGCAGAGCTCCACACCTTAATCTATGGTGTGTAGAAACTCCACCGTTGAAAATACATAAGAACAAAAGTGATCATTGGTTTCGGCCCCAGAGAGGGAACCAGAAGAACCAAGATGAAAATACAATAGTAAAAGGTCCTACTTATAGAAAACTAGTAGCCTAAGGTGTACAAAGATGAGTAAATGACATAAAAATCCACTTCCGGGCCCACTTGGTGTGTGCTTGGGCTGAGCAATGAAGCATTTTCGTGTAGAGACTCTTCTTGGAGTTAAACGCCAGCTTTTATGCCAGTTTGGGCGTTTAACTCCCATTTTGGTGCCAGTTCCGGCGTTTAACGCTGGAATTTCTGTAGGTGACTTTGAATGCCGGTTTGGGCCATCAAATCTTGGGCAAAGTATGGACTATTATATATTGCTGGAAAACCCAGGATGTCTACTTTCCAAAGCCGTTGAGAGCGCACCAATTGGGCTTCTGTAGCTCCAGAAAATCCACTTCGAGTGCAGGGAGGTCAGAATCCAACAGCATTTGCAGTCCTTTTCAGTCTCTGAATCAGATTTTTGCTCAGGTCCCTCAATTTCAGCCAGAAAATATCTGAAATCACAGAAAAACACACAAACTCATAGTAAAGTCCAGAAAAGTGAATTTTAACTAAAAACTAATAAAAATATACTAAGAACTCAACTAAAACTACTAAAAACATACTAAAAACAATGCCAAAAAGTGTACAAATTATCCGCTGATCACAACACCAAACTTAAATCGTTGCTTGTCCTCAAGCAACTGAAAATCAAATAAGATAAAAAGAAGAGAATATACTATAGACTCCAAATTATCAATGAAACTAAGCTCCAAATTAGATGAGCGGGACTAGTAGCTTTTTGCCTCCGAACAGTTTTGGCATCTCACTTTATCCTTTGAAATTCAGAATGATTGGCTTCTTTAGGAACTCAGAATCCAGATAGTGTTATTGATTCTCCTAGTTAAGTATGATGATTCTTGAACATAGCTACTTATTGAGTCTTGGCCGTGGCCCAAAGCACTCTGTCTTCCAGTATTACCACCGGATACATACATGCCACAGACACATAATTGGGTGAACCTTTTCAGATTGTGACTCAGCTTTGCTAAAGTCCCCAATTAGAGGTGTCCAGGGTTCTTAAGCACACTCTTATTTGCCTTGGATCACAACTCTATTTCCTTCTCTCTTTTTTTTTTTTTCGTTTCCTTCCCTTTTTTTTGTATTCACTGCTTTTTCTTGCTTCAAGAATCATTTTTATGATTTTTCAGATCCTCAGTAACATGTCTCCTTTTTCATCATTCTTTCAAGAGCCAACAATTTTAACATTCATGAACAACAAATTCAAAAGACATATGCACTGTTCAAGCATACTTTCAGAAAACAAAAAGTATTGCCACCACATCAAACTAATTAAGCTAGTTTTAAAGATGAATTCGAAATCCTGTACTTCTTGTTCTTTTGTGATAAAAACAGTTTTCATTTAAGAAAGGTGATGGATTCATATAACTTTTTGGCATAGACACTAAGACACTAATGATCACAAGACACAAACATGGATAAACATAAGCATAAAATTCGAAAAACAGAAGAATAAATAACAAGGAAATCAAGGAACGGGTCCACCTTAGTGATGGCGGCTCTTTCTTGCTCTTGAAGATCCTATGGAGTGCTTGAGCTCCTCAATGTCTCTTCCTTGTTTTTGTTGCTCCTCCCTCATGATTCTTTGATCTTCTCTAATCTCATGAAGGATGATGGAGTGTTCTTGATGCTCCACCCTTAGTTGTCCCATGTTGGAACTCAATTCTCCTAGGGAGGTGTTTAGTTGCTCCCAATAGTCTTGTGGAGGAAAGTGCATCCCTTGAGGTATCTCAGGGATCTCATGATGAGAGGGGTCTCTTGTTTGCTCCATCTTTTTTTTCTTTTTTTTTTCTTAGTGATGGGCTTGAGGTCATGCCTTCTCAGTTGAACCGGCTTTGGATGCCATAAATGGTTATGGAAAAATAAAAAGCAATGCTTTTACCACACCAAACTTAAAAGGTTTGCTCGTCCTCGAGCAAAAGAAGAAAAAAGAGAGTAGAAGAAGAAGAAATGGAGGAGAGGGAGATTGGTAGAGGTGATTGGTGAATGGGTGAAGAAGAAGAGAGAGTGGTAGGGTTTGGTGGGGATCCTGTGGGGTCCACAGATCCTTAGGTGTCAAGGAAAAGTCATCCCTGCACCAAATGGCACTCAGAATCACGTTTTGAGCCATTTCTGGCGTTAAACGCCGGGCTGGTGCCCATTCCTGGCGTTTAACGCCAGGTTCTTGCCCTTTCCTGGCGTTTAACGCCAGTCTGGTGCCCCTTTCTGGCGTTAAACGCCCAGAATGGTGCCAGACTGGGCGTTAAACGCCCAACTGCTAGGCTTACTGGCGTTTAAACGCCAGCAGCATCTTCCTCCAGGGTGTGCTGTTTTTCTTCCTGTTTTTCATTCTGTTTTTGCTTTTTTCATTGTTTTTGTGACTTCTTATGATCATCAACCTACAAAAAAGATAAAATAACAAAAGAAAATAATTAAGTATAAAACATTGGGTTGCCTCCTAACAAGCGCTTCTTTATTGTCACTAGCTTGACAGAGGACTCTCATGGAGCCTCAGAAATGCTCAGAACCGTGTTGGAACCTCCCAACACCAAACTTAGAGTTTGAATGTGGGGGTTCAACACCAAACTTAGAGTTTGGTTGTGGCCTCCCAACACCAAACTTAGAGTTTGACTGTGGGGGCTCTGTTTGGCTCTGTTTTGAGAGAAGCTCTTCATGCTTCCTCTCCATGGTGACAGAGGGATATCCTTGGGCCTTAAACACCAAGGATTCTTCATCCACTTGAATGATAAACTCTCCTCTATCAACATCAATCACAGCCTTTGCTGTGGCTAGGAAGGGTCTGCCAAGGATGATGGATTCATCCATGCACTTCCCAGTCTCTAGGACTATGAAATCAGTAGGGATGTAATGGTCTTCAACTTTTACCAGAACATCCTCTACAAGTCCATAGACTTGTTTTCGTGAATTGTCTGCCATCTCTAGTGAGATTTTTGCAGCTTGTACCTCAAAGATCCCTAATTTCTCCATTACAGAGAGGGGCATGAGGTTTACACTTGACCCTAAGTCACACAAGGCCTTCGTGAAGGTCATGGTGCCTATGGTACAAGGTATAGAAAACTTTCCAGGGTCCTGTCTCTTTTGAGGCAGTTTCTGCCTAGACAAGTCATCCAGTTCTTTGGTGAGCACAGGAGGTTCATTCTCCCAAGTCTCATTTCCAAATACTTGTCATTTAGCTTCATGATTGCTCCAAGGTATTTATCAACTTGCTCTTCAGTGACATACTCATCCTCTTCAGAGGAAGAATACTCATCAGAGCTCATGAAAGGCAGAAGTAAGTCCAACGGAATCTCTGTGGTCTCATTTTGAGCCTCAGATTCCCATGGTTCCTCATTGGGGAACTCAGTGGAGGTCAGTGCACGCCCATTGAGGCTTTCCTCAGTGGCGTCCACTTCCTCTCCTTCCTCTCCAAATTCGGTCATATTGATGGCCTTGCACTCTCCTTTTGGATTTTCTTCTGTATTGCTTGGGAGAGTACTTGGAGGGAGTTCAGTGATTTTCTTACTCAGCTGTCCCACTTGTGCCTCCAAATTTCTAATGGAGGACCTTGTTTCATTCATGAAACTTTGAGTGGTTTTAATTAGATCAGAGACCATGGTTGCTAAGTCAGAGGGGTTCTGCTTAGAATTCTTTGTCTGTTGCTGAGAAGATGATGGAAAAGGCTTGCTATTGCTAAACCTGTTTCTTCCACCATTATTGTTATTGAAACCTTGTTGAGGTCTCTGTTGATCCTTCCATGAAGGGTTGTAGGTGTTTCCATAGGGTTCTCCCATGTAATTCACCTCTTCCATTGGAGGGTTCTCAGGATCATAGGCTTCTTCCTCAGATGAAGCCTCCTTAGTACTGCTTGGTGCATTTTGCATTCCAGACAGACTTTGAGAAATCATATTGACTTGTTGAGTCAATATTTTGTTCTGAGCCAATATGGCATTCAGAGTGTCAATCTCAAGAACTCCTTTCTTCTGACTAGTCCCATTGTTCACAGGATTCCTTTCAGAAGTGTACATGAATTGGTTATTTGCAACCATTTCAATTAGCTCTTGAGCCTCTGTAGGCGTCTTCTTCAGATGAAGAGATCCTCCAGAAGAGCTATCCAAGGACATCTTGGACAGTTCAGAGAGACCATCATAGAAAATACCTATGATGCTCCATTCAGAAAGCATGTCAGATGGACACTTTCTGATCAATTGTTTGTATCTTTCCCAAGCTTCATAGAGGGATTCTCCATCCTTCTGTCTGAAGGTTTGGACTTCCACTCTAAGCTTACTCCATTTTTGAGGTGGAAAGAACTTTGCCAAGAAGGCATTGACTAGCTTTTCCCAAGAGTCCAGGCTTTCTTTAGGTTGAGAGTCCAACCATATTCTAGCTCTGTCTCTTACAGCAAAAGGGAATAGCATCAGTCTATAGACCTCAGGGTCTACCCCATTAGTCTTGACTGTGTTACAGATTTGCAAGAATTCAGCTAAGAACTGATGAGGATCTTCCAATGGAAGTCCATGGAGCTTGCAATTCTGTTGCATTAGAGAAACTAATTGAGGCTTAAGCTCAAAGTTGTTTGCTCCAATGGCAGGGATAGAGATGCTTCTCCCATAGAAATCGGGAGTAGGTGCAGTAAAGTCACCAAGCACCTTCCTTGCATTGTTGGCATTGTTGTTGTTTTCGGCTGCCATGTTTTCTTCTTCCTTGAAGAATTCGTTCAGGTGCTCTAAAGAGAGTTGTGCTTTGGCTTCTCTTAGCTTTCTCTTCAAGGTCCTTTCGGGTTCAGGATCAGCCTCAACAAGAATGCCTTTGTCTTTGCTCCTGCTCATAAGAAAGAGAAGAGAACAAGAAAATGTGGAATCCTCTATGTCACAGTATAGAGATTCCTTTAGGTGTCAGAGGAAAAGAAGAGTAGAAGACAGAAGTAGAAAATTCGAACTTAACAAAGGAGATGAAGTTCAAATTTTGCATTAAGGGATAGTGTTAGTCCATAAACAGAAGGATGTGAGAAGGAGGGAAGTAATTTTCGAAAATTAATTAAAAGATTTTGAAAACATTTTTGAAGAATTGATTGATAATTTTCGAAAACTCAAAGTGAAAAGAAATCAAGTGATTTTTGAAAAAGATTTGAAATTAGAAGTTAAAAAGATTTGATTGAAAACTTATTTTGAAAAAGATGTGATTAAAAAGATATGATTGAAAAGTTATGGTTTTAAAAAGATGTGATTGAGAAGATATGATTTGAAAACAATTTTAAAAGATATGATTTGAAAACAATTTGAAAAGATATGATTTTAAAAATTAATGACTTGCCTAACAAGAAAAGATATGATTCAAACATAAAACCTTCCTCAACAGAAAAGGCAAAAAATGTTCAATCAAATCATTAATTGTTAGTAAGTATCTTTGAAAAAGGAAAGAAATTGATTTTGAAAGCATTTGATTGAAAAGATATGATTTGAAAAAGATTTGATTTTGAAAAACTTTGAAAACTTGAAAAAAATTGATTTTGAAAACAAAATCTTCCCCCTTTGCCATCCTGGCGTTAAACGCCCAGGATGATGCACATTCTGGCGTTTAACGCCCAAACTACTACCCTTTTGGGTGTTAAACGCCCAGCCAGGCACCCTGGCTGGCGTTTAAACGCCAGTCTGTCTTCTTCACTGGGCATTTTTGAATGCCCAGCTTTTTCTGTGTGATTCCTCTGCAGTATGTTCTGAATCTTCAATTCTCTGTATTATTGACTTGAAAAGACACAAATTAAAAATATTTTTGGATTTTAATAATAAGGAATAATGCAACTAAAATCAAATAATGCATGCAAGACACCAAACTTAGCAGTTTGTATACTACTGACACTAACAAGATGATAATGCACATGAGAAACAACAAAACACTCAAGTCAATAGAATTTAAAGATCAAAACAAAGAAATCATCAAGAACAACTTGAAGATTAATGAAGACACATGCATGAATTCGAAAAATGCAAGAAGAACAAAAACATGCAATTGACACCAAACTTAAAATGAGACACTAGACTTAGACAAGAAATATTTTTGGTTTTTATGATTTTGAAAAAATTTTTTTTTTGGATTTTTCGAAAATTAAGTGAAAAAGAAAATAAAAGTATCAAAATTCTAAATGAGAATTCCAGGAATCATGCAATGTTAGTCTAAAGCTTTAGTCTAAAGGAATTAGACATAGCTAGCTAAGCTTCAGCAGGACATTGCATTCAAGAGCTAAATTGATGATGATCAATCAGCTTTGGTGATGATAAGAACATCACCTTGAAACACTAGAATTCATTCTTAAGAACTCTGAAGAAAAATAATACCTAATCTAAGCAACAAGATGAACCGTCAGTTGTCCATACACAAGAACAATCCCCGGCAACGGCGCCAAAAACTTGGTGCACGAAATTGTGATCACTACAACTTCGCACAACTGACCAGCAAGTGCACTGGGTCGTCCAAGTAATACCTTACGTGAGTAAGGGTCGATCCCACGGAGATTGGTGGTATGAAGCAAGCTATGGTCACCTTGTAAATCTCAGTCAGGCAGACTCAAATGGGTATAGTGATAAACGAATAAAGCATAAAGATAAAGATAGAGATACTTATGTATATCATTGGTGAGAGCTTCAGATAAGCGAATGAAGATGCCTTCCCTTCCGTCTCTCTGCTTTCCTACTGTCTTCATCCAATCCTTCCTACTCCTTTCCATGGCAAGCTTGTGTAGGGTTTCACCGTTGTCAATGGCTACCTCCCATCCTCTCATTGGAACGATTCCTAATGCCCTGTCACGGCACGGCATTCCATCTGTCGGTTCTCAATCAGACCGGAGTAGAATCCAGTGATTCTTTTGGCGTCTGTCACTAACGCCCCGCCCTCAGGAGTTTGAAGCACGTCACAGTCATTCAATCATTGAATCCTACTCAGAATACCATAGACAAGGTTTAGACCTTCCGGATTCTCTTGAATGCCGCCATCAGTTCTTGCCTATACCACAAGGATTCCGGTTAAAGAATCCAAGCGATATTCACTAGAGCCTTGGTTGCTTGTAGAACAAAGGTGGTTGTCAGTCACCTTGTTCATGGGTGAGAATGATGATGAGTGTCACAGATCATCACATTCATCAAGTTGAAGAACAAGTGATATCTTGGAACAAGAACAAGTGGAATTGAATAGAAGAACAAATAGTAATTGCATTAATACTCAAGGTACAGCAGAGCTCCACACCTTAATCTATGGTGTGTAGAAACTCCACCATTGAAAATACATAAGAACAAAAGTGATCATTGGTTTCGGCCCCAGAGAGGGAACCAGAAGAACCAAGATGAAAATACAATAGTAAAAGGTCCTACTTATAGAAAACTAGTAGCCTAAGGTGTACAAAGATGAGTAAATGACATAAAAATCCACTTCCGGGCCCACTTGGTGTGTGCTTGGGCTGAGCAATGAAGCATTTTCGTGTAGAGACTCTTCTTGGAGTTAAACGCCAGCTTTTATGCCAGTTTGGGCGTTTAACTCCCATTTTGGTGCCAATTCCGGCGTTTAACGCTGGAATTTCTGTAGGTGACTTTGAACGCCGGTTTGGGCCATCAAATCTTGGGCAAAGTATGGACTATTATATATTGCTGGAAATCCCAGGATGTCTACTTTCCAAAGCCGTTGAGAGCGCGCCAATTGGGCTTCTGTAGCTCCAGAAAATTCACTTCGAGTGCAGGGAGGTCAGAATCCAACAGCATCTGCAGTCCTTTTCAGTCTCTGAATCAGATTTTTGCTCAGGTCCCTCAATTTCAGCCAGAAAATACCTGAAATCACAGAAAAACACACAAACTAATAAAAATATACTAAGAACTCAACTAAAACTACTAAAAACATACTAAAAACAATGCCAAAAAGTGTACAAATTATCCGCTCATCAGGTCCCATGAAGTCGATTCCCCATACGTCAAAGATTTCACAAAAAAGCATATTTTGTTGGGGGATTTCGTCCTTCTTGGAAATATTTCCAAATCGAATGCATTGGGGACAAGAGTTACAATAGTGGGAAGCATCTTTGAGAAGAGTTGGCCACCAAAATCCGCAATCAAGGACCTTTCTTGCCGTTCTTTGGGGGCCATAGTGGCCACCTCCTTCGGAAGCATGGCAAGCGTCCAAGATTGCTTGGAATTCGGTTTGAGGTATGCACCTTCGCACTATTTGGTCCGCTCCACACCTCCACAAATAAGGATCATCCCAAACATAGTATTTGGATTCGCTTTTCAGCTTATCCCTTTGATGTTTGCTAAGATTGGGAGGGAAGATGCGTGAAACCAAGTAGTTTGATATTGGGGCATACCAAGGAACTACTTCCGAGATTTTGTGCAAACCATCTAGAGGAAAAGAGTCATTGATAGGAGTGGTGTCGCCTTTTGTGTGTTCGAGGCGACTTAAATGGTCCGCCACTAGGTTTTGGGAACCACTCCTATCTTTGATCTCCAAGTCAAATGCTTGTAACAAAAGCACCTAGCGAATTAATCTCGGTTTTGATTCCTTTTTGGTCAACAAATACTTAAGTGCTGCGTGATCCGAGTACACTACAACCTTGGAACCAAGAAGGTAGGCTCGGAACTTGTCCAAAGCAAAAACAATGGCTAGGAGTTCCTTTTCGGTTGTAGTGTAGTTGGATTGGGCACCGTCTAATGTTTTGGAAGCATAAGCTATGACGTAGGGATTCTTACCTTCGCGTTGTGCTAACGCGGCTCCTATTGCATAATTTGAGGCATCGCACATGATTTCAAATGGTTGAGTCCAATTTGGTCCTCGCACAATAGGGGCTTGTGTCAATGCTACTTTAAGTTTGTCATATGCTTCCATGCATTCTTTGCTTAGCTCAAATTCAGTGTCCTTTTGTAGTAATCGAGAAAGAGGTAGGGCCACCTTGCTAAAGTCTTTGATGAATCTCCGGTAGAATCCTGCATGTCCAAGAAAAGAGCGGACTTCCCTCTCGGAGGAGGGGTAAGGTAAACTAAATATGACATTTATTTTTGCTGGATCTATAGAGATGCCCTCTTTGGAGACTATGTGTCCCAAAACAATGCCTTGTTTGACCATGAAATGACATTTTTCAAAATTTAAGACAAGGTTTGTTTTGGTGCATCTCTCTAAGACTTTTTCAAGGTTGCCTAAGCAATGCTCAAATGAATCACCGTACACACTAAAGTCGTCCATGAAAACTTCCATACATTGTTCTAGAAAATCCGCAAATAAGCTCATCATGCATCTTTGGAACGTAGCCGGTGCATTGCATAGGCCAAATGGCATACGCTTGTAAGCATACGTTCCAAAGGGGCAAGTGAATGTGGTTTTTTCTTGGTCCTCTAGAGCAATGTGAATTTGGAAGTAACCTGAGTAACCATCAAGAAAACAATAATATGATTTACCGGCTAGTCGATTTGATCAATAAACGGTAGTGGGAAGTGATCTTTTCTTGTGGCCGCATTCAACCTTCGGTAGTCTATGCATACTCTCCAAGAATTTTGCACTCTTGTCGCTATAAGTTCACCGCTTTCATTTTTGATTGTGGTCACCCCGGATTTCTTTGGCACTACTTGGACCGGGCTTACCCACTCGCTATCCGAGACGGGATAGATGATGTTCGCTTCAAGTAGCTTAGTGACTTCTTTCTTCACAACCTCAAGAATGATTGGATTAAGTCTCCTTTGAGGTTGTCGGATCGGTTTTGCTCCTTCCTCAAGAAATATGCGATGCTCGCATACTTGGGGGCTTATTCCCACTAGATCCGCTAAAGTCCACCCGATTGCCCTTTTGTTTTTCCTCAATACATCTAGCAATTTGTCTTCTTGTTGAGGGGTTAACTCTTTTGCAATTATCACAGGGAGTTCTTGGGCTTCATCAAGATATGAGTATCTTAAATGGGGTGGTAGTGGCTTCAATTCCATCTTCTTTTCATTCTTTGGAAGTTTGAGTTTTCGGATGGTTTGTGTAGTGTGTGGTGTTCAATTTGCTTGGATCTTCGTTTGCTTCTTCGATCATGTACTTCTCATCTAACTTTGCAAGGTGCACTTCGGCAACCATGTTATCAATTGGGTCACACCGGAATAGCGAGTGATTCTCCGACGGATGCTTCATTGCTTCCTCTAGGCTGAAACTTACAACTCTCCCATCTATTTCAAATGAATAGGTTCCCGAGTAGGCATCTAGTTTAAATCTAGAAGTTCTCAAGAATGGTCTTCCAAGTAGAATAGATGATGCTCTTTCGGTTTCGCTTGATGGCATTTCAAGGACATAAAAGTCAATTGGGAACACCAACCCTTTGATATTCACCAATACGTCTTCCGCAACACCCGTTACGGTTATTATGCTTTTATCCGCTAGGACAAATCTTGCCGTCGACCTTTTTAGTGGTGGTAACTTCAATATCCGGTAGACGGAGAGCGGCATGATGCTAACACATGCTCCGAGGTCACACATACAATCTATAAATTGAACTCCATTAACGGTGCAAGTGACCATACAAGGGCCCGGATCATCACACTTCTCGGGCAGTGCTCCCATTAAAGCGGAAATAGAACTCCCCAATGGGATGGTTTCCAATTCAAGAATTCTATCCTTGTTGATGCATAGATCTTTGAGGAATTTCGCATATCTAGGAACTTGATGGATAGCATCAAAGAGGGGGATGGTTACCTCAACTTTCTTGAACATTTCTACCATTTTTGGATCGAGTTCTATGCGCTTCCTAGCTTTCTTTGCAAGTGTTGGAAATGGAAGTGGTTGAGCAATTTCTTCTTCTTCCAAAGTTCTCTTGGGCTTGGTTGTCTCCCTTGTTGGTTGGGCTTCATCCTCAACTATGACTTGTGGTGTCTCCTCTTCCTCTACCTCTTCCATATCTATTCTCTCATCCTCTTGGGTGGTTGTGATGGGATTGGAGTCCCTTGCTTCCTTCTCTTTTAATTGTGTTCCGGATCTAAGAGTGATAGCATTAATACCCCCCTTCGGATTGGGTTGAGGTTGAGAGGGAATGACGCTTTGGATTGGGGGTTGAGGAGTGGAATTTGATGATGTATCCATGCGTGCAAGAAGAGCTTGTAGTGTAGAGGTGAGGCCGGTGAGACCGGAAGCAAGTGTGTTTTGTAGTTCCTTTTGGCCTTGAATAATGGTCCGGAGTGTTTCGTCTTGGTTGGAGGGAGTGGTTGTATATGTGAGTTGAGGAGCTTGTGATTGGTTGGGTGGTGGTCTTTGATGTGGTGGTTGGTATGTTTGGTAGTTTCTTTGTGGGTTTTGTTGGTTGTATGGTGGCCGGTTTTGTGAGAAATTTTGTGAGTTGTTGTTCCATCTTTGACCTCCTCCGTTGTTGTTGTTGTTGTCCCTATTTCCTTGTTGGTGATTGTCTCTCCAATTTTGATTATGGTACCCTCCCCCTTGATTGTAGCTTCCTCCTTGATAAGGGTGCCCTTGGTTAGAATTATCGCCTTGGTAGTATCCTTGATTTGGGCGGTCATAGAAATTATGGGTAGCCGCCAAAGTGTTGTCTTCTTGAAGGCTTGGGCACTCATCCGTGTAGTGAGAATAGCAAGAACAAATGCCACATACTTTTTGAGGGACCAATTGTTGGTTGTGTTGTTGAGGGGGTGGGGGATGTTGTTGGTATGATTGAGGTTGTTGTGGTTGTCGTTAGTTCAATTGGAGTTGCCTCAAGATGGATGTCATTTCACTCAAGGATTGAGTTAGAGCGGTGGTTTCACTACTAGTTAATACCTCATTCACGGTTCTTGGACGGTTGACTCTTCGTCTCATATGTTGATTGGATTCGGCTAAGTCAATGATAAGTTGCCATGCCTCCTCCGCTGTTTTACATTTGGACAAAGAACCATTGCTAGAGGTGTCCAAGAGAGTTCTATCTTGCTCTCGCATCCCTTGACATATGTATCCAAGTAATACTTGAGTATCAAGCATGTGATTGGGGCATGCGTCTAGTAGCTTGCGAAACCGTTCCCAATACTCGTAGAGTGGTTCCGTCTCACCTTGCACAATACAAGACATTTCCTTCCTTAGCCTATCCATCTTCTCCAGAGGGAAGAATTTATCCAAGAATCCTCTTCTAAGTAGGTCCCAATCGGAGGTAACTTCACTAGATAGAGTGTACAACCATATGGCAACCTCATCGGACCCTTCCCGTCTAGTAGTTGAGCATATGCGATGGAAGTCCTTGAGATGTCGAATAGGGTCTTGTGCGGGAAGCCCATGAAACTTAGGTAGGAGGTTGATCAAAGCGGTCTTCAATTCAAAGTTAGCATTCAAGTTGGGGTGAGTTACATGAAGGGGTTGAAGGACATAATCCGGTGCACCCGCTTCCTTGATGGTAACTCTCCTCGGAGCATCCATGGTATTAGTACCTAAAACAAAAGAAGAATTGTAAGAGATTGGTGGGAGTATGACTAGTGCCTTCTTTGAGTGACGGTTCAATGTTTGCTTTTAGTAAGGTGGTTGCGGAGGTGAAAACCTCTTCACCTTTCCCAAACTTTAGCCGCCTCCGAGCTTGTCTAATATGAAACAAAGTTCGTTCTATTTCCGGATCAAAAGGGACTAAGCTCGGATTCGGTTGTGAACGCGTCATGCAATGAAGGGGAAATGAAATTCATGGTAACGATGAGGGGTTAGTCACTTTGAACAATTTACAATGAAATGTAGCTATGTATATATGCACACACTCAATCCAAACAATAACATGGCACACTAAGCAAATTCCCCGGCAACGGCGCCATTTTGATAAATGAATTTTTTGTCGGTATAGAAATTATCAAGTAATCAATCGTAGTATAGTCTAAACCGGCGCAAAATCCATCATCAAACAAATCTACAATCTATAATCGAGAGTATTAGTCCCGAGTCGTCTTCCCTTGGAATTGCCAAAATGTGCATCTTATTGAGTAGAAAGATTTGTTAAGGTTCTTTGAAAGTTTTAGCAACGTAGTAGGGAACAAGCAATCAATCATTAAAGGACTTGGCTTAGAGTTGGCAATTGAATACATATCCTTATAGTTCTTTCAATGAAGATAACAATTAGGCCATGCCTCATTTAGTTATCCCCTAGGTGTAGAGGAAAATCAAATGAAGGTAATCAACTTGAGTCACAAGTCCTAGCTTCACCTCATGGGAATCTAGCTTTAGTGCACTCCAAGTCAATTAGCAATCCCTAATTCCAAATCAACAATTGGCACAACTATTCAACTTCTTCTAATGATCCAACCCTATGCCAAGTGAGAATTTTCTACTCCATAACTAGTGTTGACATTTTATCAAACATGTGATGAGCAAGAAAGAAAGTCATAGTAAAATGAGAAGAAAAGTAGAATTAAAGGTATTGCAATACAAGGAATTAACAACAATTGTCAAATAGCAATAATGAGGATCAAAATCTCAAAGTATTAATGAAATCCAAAATCATAAAGTTGAATCCTAGATCTAAGGGAGTTTAGCAATTACAACTACAACTTGAAATTGGAGAAGGAAATCTATTACATGAACAAAGTAAAGTGAGAATTGCAATGGATTTCACCAAAGAGTGGGTGAAAATTCAGAAATTTGATGAAGAAGAACCCTAGTAAGAGCTTGAGATCTCTCTCTCCTCCTCCAAGAATCTAACTCACTATCCCTCATAAAATATCCAAAACTAGAAAATGAATTAAGTGTCTTTGACCCTTGCTCCCCTAGTCTTCTTAAACTTTTCCCGCCAATACACTCCCCAAAAATTAGGATCTCCAACCAACTCCACGCCTGAGTCACGTGACTTCTTAAAAAAATCACATTCGAACATCGGCGCGTACGCGCAAGGTACGCGCGCGCGCCATGGATGCATTTTGGAATGTACGCGGAGGCGAGACGTACGCGTGCGCGCCCAAGAAGATCATGGCTTAGCCGCTACGCAAGCCGACTCGTGGCTTGACTTTTGGCTTCGGCTTCTAGTTGTTCTATCCACGTGGACGCGTCAAGTGCGCGCACGCGCCAATGCCGAGATTTCCAAGGCTTAATTCTCTTGCTCCCTTCCTTTGCTCCCATCTTCCTTCTCTCTTCCGGTCCACTCCTGCCCTGTATTCTGGAACCACTTAACACACGGGTCACGGCATCGAATGGCATCGAGAGAGGATTAGAAATGTATCTATTTTAGTGCAAAATAAGTATGTTTTCATCCATGGTGCAAAACTAGGAAAGGAATGCAAATCCTTGTATTTTCATACAGAAAGTGTGTGGAATCATTGATAAAACCCTTGAAATTAGCACAAGATAAACCCTCAAAATGGGGTTTGTCAAGAATCCTGCTTGGTTAGAAGGTACATAAGATCAGAACAACATGGTTAGTATAAACAATAACCTTAGAACCAATTAAATAGGATCTAAACTTATCAATTGTATAAATAACAGCTAGTAATTCCTTCTCTATAGTTGTGTAATTTTTTTGCGTCTCATTCTGAACATGACTGGCATAATAAATGACATGCATAAGCTTGTCTTGTCTCTGTCCCAAGATAGCCCCTATAGCATAGTCACTAGCATCACACATTAGTTCAAATGGAAATTTCCAGTTGGGTGGGGCAATGATAGGTGCAGAGAGAAGCTTTTCTTTTAAAGTATCAAAAGCATGCAGGCATTTCTTGTCAAAAACAAAAGTAGTGTCAGCAACCAACAGGTTGCACAGGGGTTTCGCAATATTGAAAAAGTCTTTTATAAACCTCCTGTAAAATCCTGCATGTCATAAAAAACTTCTTATTGCCTTAACATTAGTAGATGATGGTAATTTTTCAATTACTTCCACCTTGGCTTTATCAACTTCTATTCCCTTGTTTGAAATCCAGTGTCCAAGAACAATTCCCTCAGTTACCATAAAATGGCATTTTTTTCAGCTCAAAACGAGGTTTGTTTCCTGACACCATTTCAAAACTAAGGCCAGATGCTTAAGGCAAGAATTAAAAGAATAACCAGAAACATAGAAGGCATCTATAAATACCTCAATGAACTTTTCAACCATATCTGAAAAGTAGAAAGAATGCACCATTAAAAAGATGCTGGTGTAATGACCCAACTCCTGGTATGCCATAGTGATAGAAAAAGCCAAGTGTTACCAACTTGTTCTTCCTAGTTATTAACTATTATTTAATATATGAGCTTGATCCTTGTTAGAACGTTGCAAATTTTACGAGTAATGTTTTTTTAATTAACTTATATCATTGCGAGTGATGGAGTAAAATAAAACATAAGGACAATAAACAAAAGTGCTAGGTGGGAGACACCACACTGATACGTAAAAAAAAATTAAATTTCACGTATAACCACCGGCAAGTATACCAGGTCGCATCAAGTAGTAAAACTCACTAAGAGTGAGGTCGATCCCACGAGGATTGGTAGATTAAGTAACTTTGGTTAAATGATATTCTAGTTAGGCAGACATATTGTGTGATTTCTTGAGATTCTTATCTTGAAAGTAAATTGCAGCGAATTAAATAACAAGAAATTTAAAGGACTAAAATTAAAATAGACTAAACTAAATAAATGGAAATTTAATAGCAAAAACTTAAAGTGTAAGAAAGTAAAGGCTGAATTGTAAATAACAGAAGTTTAAAGTGCAAGGATGTAAAAGCTGAATGTAAATGGCGGAAAGGTTGAAGTGTAGGAATGTAAACAAGGGATTTGGGTATTAGGAAATAAGAAATTCAAAAGAGCAGAAGTAAAGATTGATGATGGGTAAGATCACTAGGGATCAGATATGTTGATTTCTCAAGAATTAATGATGATCAATTCCTTCTCAATCATGTAAGATAGACCCATGGCAGAATGCAAGAAATTGGGTCCCAATCTCTTGGTGACTCAATTTCTCTCAACACAATCAATTTCCACTCTCGTGATCTAATTGATCATGAGAAGAGATGAAGTTCAATAACTAATCCTTAATGCCACACAACTCTCAGGATCTCAATTAAGGGTGGTTACATCTCACATACCAACCTAGAATATATCAATCAAGAGAATTATGAGAGGATAAGCTTTAAACTGACTTCTATGACTCCTTTATCAAGTTCATCATATAATTCAAATAGATTCAATCCCTCTCTTGATAGTAATTAAATCTGTGAAGAACAAGAGTTCCCTTTTAGATGAATTCACTTGAACTGAGAGGAAAAGAAGAGTTATTAATTCATTGAAATCAACAGATATGGGGTTTAGTGATTCGTAGCTCCAAATAAAAACATAAATGCAAACTAGAAATTAAACTAAGCATAAAGATAAAAAAGAGAAGAAGACTGAAAATAAGAATGAAACTGAATGTAATATAAAGTCTGAGCAGAAAGTAAAATTCAATGCAAAAAGGTACAAAAGAGATCTAAAAGAAAAAGAGGCTGAGAAGAAGATCGAGAAGTTAAAAGTGCTAATTCTAAAAGTATCCAAAAGCCCCTTCTAATGATTAAATTCCTGCTATTTATACTAGTTCAGTGGCCTCTTCAGGTGTACTTGCAAGTGGCTTCAAGTGGGCTTTCTAATTGATCCGCTACTCTGCTCCAGGAGAACATAGCGCTTTCAGGAAAACGGAGTGCTCTTATACCCACTCGTACGCGTCCTGGACGCGTGTATGTCGTTCAGCATTTTTGGCACTTCCAAGCGTACGCGTCTCCCACGCGTATACGTCATTCAGGTCTTTAGCATTTGTCACGCGTATGCGTGACATACGCCTGCGCGTCCTTTGCAGCGCTCTCCAAGAGAGCGTAGCGCTCACGGTAAAAACACTCTCCCACGCATGCGCGTCACCCCACGCGGACACGTGGACTTCAAAGTATCACTTCCACACTGTCACTCTATCCACGCGTTTGTGTCACTCTTTACACATGCCTTACCCACGCGTACGCGTCACTGACACGTATGTGTCGATAATCAAACTTTGAATCCCATTTTGAGAGTTGTCGCAGGTGCTCTTTGAAAGAGAGCGTAGCGCTCTTGGCTGAAGAGCGTTGATCTCTACCACGCGTATGCGTCGTCCCACGCGTATGCGTGGCCTTCCAGAATTGCCACTTCGACGCGTATGCATTGTCCACACGTACGCGTCCCTAGTAAAGAGTATGCTGCAGGGGAACGTAACGCTCTTCACATGAACGTAGCGCGCTTCTCTGTTCTTGATCACAAGGATAAAATGCATAAAAGCTCTGCCATCTTTTGCACTCACTTTTTATAATTCATTCATTCACATTTCTTGGGTTATTTGCATAGAATTGGCCAAAAATCACTTAGTCCTTAACAAATTAATGCATGAGGATCAATTTCATCAAGGTGCTTGTTTATTTCAAAGAAAATGCATGAAATGAGACTAAAATTAAGTAAACTAACTAGCTAATCTAGCTAAAATGCGAATGCATCACAACACCAAACTTAAACCTTGCTTGTCCCCAAGCAAGAAAAGAACTATCTCGTTCAGCATTTTTGGCACTTCCACGCGTACGCGTCTCCCACGCGTATGCGTCATTCTGGTCTTCAGGATTTGTCACGCGTATGCGTGACATACGGCTACGCGTCCTTTGCAGCGCTCTACAAGAGAGCATAGTGCTCGCGGTAAGAACACTCTCCCACGCATGCGCGTCACCCCACGCGGACGCGTGGACTTCAAAGTATCACTTCCACACTGCCGCTCTATCCACGCGTTTGTGTCACTCTTCACACATGCCTCACCCACGCGTACGCGTCACTGACACGTACGCGTTGATAATCAAACTTTGAATCCCATTTTGAGAGTTGTCGCAGGTGCTCTTTGAAAGAGAGTGTAGCGCTCTTGGTTGAAGAGCGTTGATCTCTACCACGCGTACGCGTCGTCCCACGCATATGCGTGGCCTTCCAGAATTGCCACTTCGACGCGTATGCATTGTCCACACGTACGCGTCCCTAGTAAAGTGTATGCTGCAGGGGAACGTAACGCTCTTCACATGAACGTAGCGCTCTTCTCTGTTCTTGATCACAAGGACAAAATGCATAAAGGCTCTACCATCTTATGCACTCACTTTTTATAATTCATTCATTCACATTTCTTGGGTTATTTGCATAGAATTGGCCAAAAATCACTTAGTCCTTGACAAATTAATGCATGAGGATCAATTTCATCAAGGTGCTTCTTTATTTCAAAGAAAATTCATGAAATGAGACTAAAATTAAGTAAACTAACTAGCTAATCTAGCTAAAATGCGAATGCATCACAACACCAAACTTAAACCTTGCTTGTCCCCAAGCAAGAAAAGAACTATGCACAAAGGTTTCTTTTAATTGGAACGGGTTGAGGAATTGCCTGTAATGCCTTGGTGAGTGAAGTGATTAAGTGAAAGTGGGGTGAACTCTGAATTTGGTGCTCATGCAAGGATTCCGGTGCTTATTAATCCCTACATTATGGAAGTCTTAGATCTTAAGACTTTCATTCAAATGATATTATGGAAATCTCTTTATCCTTGAAGCAGCATTTATTTTCTAACATTTTTCTTTTCCTTTTGCATCTTGGCCTCAACTCTAGGTGTCATGTCTCAAAGTGGCTTTTTAAGATAAGTTTTCAATCAATACTCCCAAACCAGTTGGTCTAAGGTATTAGGTGTTGAAGCACCCCTTAGGATTTACTTGCTCATGCCTCTCTCTTTGACACAACTCTACCATAAGTATTTAACTAGGATAATAACTCTTTGAGTTCTTGTTTCTTTCTTTTTCTTCCTAGTAATTGATGCTCAGAGCATTGAGCCTTGTTCTTTGTTCTTCTATTTTTTTTGTTTTCTTTTATTGCTGCTTCTTGGATCAATAGATGTTTAAGAATTTTCACAATACTTCTTTGAACTTTATTTCCTGCCTATGAGCTCCCATGCAGATTTTCACAAACATGCAACCTCAATACACAATCATACAATCAGAACCACCATTTCTCTTAATCTTTTGCTTGCCTCAAAACAAATTTTTGATTCCTCAATCCTTCTTTTTAAAGAAATGTTCTCTATTTGCATTCTTATAGATATTGAGTGCAAGCAATTTTTCAAGAGTATGGTGCTATGATATATCAAGCATCTTAGTTATTAAGCTACAAAGAAACTATACTAAGCAGACAAACAGGGATTCACATGGTTGGATTCACAACCTAAGGATAGCCTGGACTCCTGGGATAAGCTGGTCACTGCCTTCTTGGATAAATTCTTTCCTCCTCAAAAGCTGAGCAAGCTGAGAGTGGATGTTCAAACCTTCAAACAAAAAGATGGTGAATCCCTCTATGAAGCTTGGGAAAGATACAAGCAGCTGACCAAAAGATGTCCATCTGACATGTTTTCAGAATGGACCATGCTAGATATATTCTATTATGGTCTCTCTGAATTTTCGAAAATGTCACTGGATCACTCTGCAGGTGGATCTATTCACCTGAAGAAGACGCCTGAAGAGGCTCAAGAACTCATTGACATGGTTGCAAACAACCAGTTCATGTATACCTCTGAGAGGAATTCCGTGAACAATGGGGTACCTCAGAAGAAAGGAGTTCTTGAAATTGATGCTCTGAATGCCATACTGGCTCAGAACAAAGTGTTGACTCAACAGGTCAACATGATCTCTCAAAATCTGAATGGATTGCAACATGCATCCAACAGTACTAGAGAGGCAGCTTCTGAAGAAGCTTATGATCCTGAGAACCCTGCCATGGCAGAGGTTAATTATCTGGGTGAACCATATGGAAATACCTATAACCCATCATGGAGAAATCATCCAAATTTCTCCTGGAAGGATCAACAAAAACCTCAACAAGGTTTTAACAATGGTGGACGCAATAGGCTGAATAATAGTAAGCCATATCCATCATCTTCTCAGCAACAGACAGAGAACTCTGAACAAAATAATTCTAATTTAGCCAATATAGTCTCTGATCTGTCAAAGGCCACTTTCAGTTTCATGAATGAAACAAGATCCTCCATTAGGAATTTGGAGGCACAAGTAGGCCAGCTGAGTAAGAAAGTTATTAAAACTCCTCCCAGTATTCTCCCAAGCAATACAGAAGAAAATCCAAAAGGAGAATGCAAAGCCATTGACTTAGTCAACATGGCCGAATGCACAAAGGAGGAGGAGGACGAAAATCCCAGTGAAGAAGACCTCCTGGGACGTCCTCCAAGCAAGAAGGAGTTTCCTAATAAGGATCCTGAGGGATCTGAGGCTCACCTAGAGACCATAGAGATTCCATTAAATCTCCTTCTGCCATTCATGAGCTCTGAAGAATATTCATCCTCTGAAGAGGATGAAGATGTCACTGGAGAGCAAGTTGCTCAATATTTAGGAGCTATCATGAAACTGAATGCCAAGCTGTTTGGTAATGAGACTTGGGAAAGTGAACCTCCCTTGCTCATTAGTGAATTAGAGACTTGGATTCAGGAAACTCTACCTCAAAAGAAACAAGATCCTGACAAGTTTTTAATACCTTGCACCATTGGCACCATGAGCTTTGAAAAAGCTCTATGTGACCTTGGGTCAGGAATAAATCTGATGCCACTCTCTGTGATGGAGAAGCTAGGGATCATTGAGGTTGGTGTCGCGAAGTTGTGAACATTACTTTTTCACAACTCTCATAATCCCCGGTAATGGCTCCAAAAACGTGGTAGCTCAATACCATGGCATTACACAACTTTGCACAACTAACCAGCAAGTGCACTGGGTCGTCCAAGTAATAAACCTTACGCGAGTAAGGGTCGATCCCACGGAGATTGTTAGTATTGAAGCAAGCTATGGTCATCTTGTAAATCTTAGTCAGGCAAACTCAAATGGATATAGTGATGAACGAAAATAACACAAAGGTAAAGATAGAGATACTTATGTAATTCATTGGTAGGAACTTCAGATAAGCGTATGAAGACGCCTTCCCTTCCGTCTCTCTGCTTTCCTACTGCCTTCATCCAATTCTTCTTACTCCTTTCCATGGCAAGCTCGTGTAGGGTTTCACTGTTGTCAGCAGCTACCTCCCATCCTCGCAGTGAAAACTAATGCTCATGCACTCTGTCACAGTGCGGCTAATCACCGGTTTGGTTCCCTCCCCTACCGGAATAGAATCACTCTTTTGCGTCTGTCACTAACGCCCAGTAGGTTACAGGTTTGAAGCACGTCACAGTCATTCAATCATTGAATCCTACTCAGAATACCACAGACAAGGTTTAGACCTTCCGGATTCTCTTGAATGCCGCCATCAGGTCCTGCCTATACCACGAAGACTCTGATCTCACGGAATGGTTGGCTCGTTTGTCAGGCGAGCGCTCGGTTGTCAGGCGATCAACCATGCATCGTGCAATCAGGAATCCAAGAGATATTCACCAAGCCTCAAATGCTTGTAGAACAAGAGTGGTTGTCAGTCACTTTGTTCATGAGTGAGAATGGTGATGGGCGTCAATCATCACCTTCATCAAGTTGAAGAACAAGTGATATCTTGGAACAAGAACAAGCGGAATTGAATTGAAGAACAATAGTAATTGCATTAATACTCGAGGTACAGCAGAGCTCCACACCTTAATCTATGGTGTGTAGAAACTCCACCGTTGAAAATACATAAGCATAAGGTCTAGGCATGGCCGAATGGCCAGCCTCCCAATGATCTAAGATAGCATAAAAAATGAAGATAGCTACCAAAGTCTTCTATACAATAGTAAAAGGTCCTACTTATAAGAACTAGTAGCCTAAGGTGTACAGAAATGAGTAAATGACATAAAAATCCTCTTTCGGGCCCACTTGGTGTGTGCTTGGGCTGAGCAATGAAGCAAATTTCGTGCAGAGACTCTTCTTGGAGTTAAACGCCAGCTTTAGTGCCAGTTTGGGCGTTTAACTCCCATTTGGGTGCCAGTTCCAGCGTTTAACGCTGGGATTTCTTGAGGTGACTTTGAACGCCGGTTTGGGCCATCAAATCTTGGGCAAAGTATGGACTATCATATATTGCTGGAAAGCCCAGGATGTCTACTTTCCAACGCCGTTGAGAGCGCGCCAATTGGGCTTCTGTAGCTCCAGAAAATCCACTTCGAGTGCAGGGAGGTCAGAATCCAACAGCATCTGCAGTCCTTTTTGGTCTCTGAATCAGATTTTTGCTCAGGTCCCTCAATTTCAGCCAGAAAATACCTGAAATCACAGAAAAACACACAAACTCATAGTAAAGTCCAGAAAAGTGAATTTTAACTAAAAACTAATAAAAATATACTAAAAACTAACTAGATCATATCAAAAACATACTAAAAACAATGCCAAAAAGTATACAAATTATCCGCTCATCACAACACCAAACTTAAATTGTTGCTTGTCCCCAAGCAACTGAGAATCAAATAAGATAAAAAGAAGAGAATATGCAATGAATTCCAAAAACATCTATGAAGATCAGTAGTAATTAGATGAGCGGGGCTTTTAACTTTTTGCTTCTGAATAGTTTTGGCATCTCACTCTATCCTTTGAAATTCAGAATGATTGGCTTCTTTAGGAACTCAGAGTCCAGATAGTGCTAATGATTCTCTTAGTGAAGTATGATGATTCTTGAACATAGCTATTTATTGAGTCTTGGCTGTGGCCCAAAGCACTCTGTCTTCCAGTATTACCACCGGATACATACATGCCACAGACACATAATTGGGTGAACCTTTTCAGATTGTGACTCAGCTTTGCTAAAGTCCCCAATTAGAGGTGTCCAGGGTTCTTAAGCACACTCTTATTTGCCTTGGATCACAACTCTTTATTCTCTATTTTTTTTCATTTTTCTTTTTCTTTTTCTTTTTTTTTCGATTTTTTTTTGAATAGCTTTTTCTTGCTTCAAGAATCATTTTTAATGATTTTTCAGATCCTCAGTAACATGTCTCTTTTTTCATCATTCTTTCAAGAGCCAACATTCATGAACCACAAATTCAAGATACATATGCACTGTTTAAGCATACATTCAGAGAACAAAAATATTACCACCACATCAAAATAATTAAACTATTATAAAATTCAAAATTCATGCAATTCTTCCTTTTTCAATTAAGCACATTTTTATTCAAGAAAGGTGATGGATTCATAGGACATTCATAACTTTAAGGCATAGACACTAAGACACTAATGATCACAAGACACAAACATGGATAAACATAAGCATAAATTTTCGAAAAACAGAAGAACAAATAACAAGGAAATCAAAGAACGGGTCCACCTTAGTGATGGCGGCTCTTTCTTGCTCTTGAAGATCCTATGGAGTGCTTGAGCTCCTCAATGTCTCTTCCTTGTCTTTGTTGCTCCTCCCTCATGATTCTTTGATCTTCTCTAATCTCATGAAGGATGATGGAGTGTTCTTGATGCTCCACCCTTAGTTGTCCCATGTTGGAACTCAACTCTCCTAGGGAGGTGTGTAGTTGCTTCCAATAGTTTTGTGGAGGAAAATTCATCCCTTGAGGAATTTCAGGGATTTCATGATGAGTGGGATCTCTTGTGTACTCCATCCTTTTCTTGGTGATGGGCTTGTCCTCATCAATGGGGATGTCTCCCTTTATGTCAACTCCAACTGAATAACAGAGGTGACAAATGAGATGAGGAAAGGCTAACCTTGCCAAGGTGGAGGTCTTGTCCGCCACTTTATAGAGTTCTTGGGCTATAACCTCATGAACTTCTATTTCTTCTCCAATCATGATGCTATGGATCATGATGGCCCGGTCTATGGTAACTTCGGACCGGTTGCTAGTGGGGATGATTGAGCGTTGTATGAACTCTAACCACCCTCTAGCCACGGGCTTGAGGTCATGCCTTCTCAATTGGACCGGCTTTCCTCTTGAATCTTGCTTCCATTGTGCGCCCTCTTCACATATAACTGTGAGGACTTGGTCCAACCTTTGATCAAAGTTGACCCTTCTAGTGTAAGGATGCTCATCTCCTTGCATCATAGGCAAGTTGAACGCCACCCTCACACTCTCCGGACTAAAATCCAAGTATTTCCCCCGAACCATAGTAAGATAATTCTTTGGATTCGGGTTCACACTTTGGTCATGGTTCTTGGTGATCCATGCATTGGCATAGAACTCTTGAACCATCAAGATTCCGACTTGTTGAATGGGGTTGGTAAGAACTTCCCAACCTCTTCTTCGGATCTCATGTCGGATCTCCGGATATTCACCCTTTTTGAGTGAAAAAGGGACCTCGGGGATCACCTTCTTCAAGGCCACAACTTCATAGAAGTGGACTTGATGCACCTTTGAGAGGAATCTATCCATCTCCCATGACTCGGAGGTGGAAGCCTTTGCCTTCCCTTTCCTCTTTCTAGAGGTTTCTCCGGCCTTGGATGCCATAATGGTTATGGAAAAACGAAAAAGCAACGCTTTTACCACACCAAACTTAAAATGTTTGCTCGTCCTCGAGCAAAAGAAGAAAGAAGAGAGTAGAAGAAGAAGAAATGAGGAAGAGGGAGATGGTGGTGTGTTCGGCCAAAGAGGGGGAGAAGTGGTGTTTAGGTTGTGTGAAAATGAAGGGTTGAAGAAGGGTATATATAGGAGAGAGGGGGTAAAGGGTTCGGCCATGATGGGTGGGTTTGGGAGGGAAAGTGGTTTGAATTTGAAGGGTGAGGTTGGTGGGGGTTTATGAAGGATGGATGTGAGTGGTGAAGAGAAAGACGGGATTTGATAGGTGAGGGGTTTTGGGGAAGAGGTGTTGAGGTGATTGGTGAATGGGGGAAGAAGAGAGAGAGTGATGGTAGGGTCCTGTGGGGTCCACAGATCCTGTGGTGTCAAGGAAAAGGCATCCTTGCACCAAATGGCATCAAAATCCACGTTTTGAGCCATTTCTGGCGTTAAACGCCGGGCTGGTGCCCATTCCTGGCGTTTAACGCCAGGTTCTTGCCCTTTACTGGCGTTTAACGCCAGTCTGGTGCCCCTTTCTGGCGTTAAACGCCCAGAAGGGTGCCAGACTGGGCGTTAAACGCCCAACTGCTAGGCTGACTGGCGTTTAAACGCCAGCAGCATCTTCCTCCAGGGTGTGCTGTTTTTCTTCCTGTTTTTCATTTTGTTTTTGCTTTTTTCATTGTTTTTGTGACTTCTTATGATCATCAACCTACAAAAAAGATAAAATAACAAAAGAAAATAATTAATTATAAAACATTGGGTTGCCTCCCAACAAGCGCTTCTTTATTGTCATTAGCTTGACAGAGGACTCTCATGGAGCCTCAGAAATGCTCAGAACCGTGTTGGAACCTCCCAACACCAAACTTAGAGTTTGAATGTGGGGGTTCAACACCAAACTTAGAGTTTGGTTGTGGCCTCCCAACACCAAACTTAGAGTTTGGTTGTGGCCTCCCAACACCAAACTTAGAGTTTGGTTGTGGGGCTCTGTTTGGCTCTGTTTTGAGAGAAGCCCTTCATGCTTCCTCTCCATGATGACAGAGGTATATCCTTGGGCCTTAAACACCAAGGATTCTTCATTCACTTGAATGATCAACTCTCCTCTATCAACATCAATCACAGCCTTTGCTGTGGCTAGGAAGGGTCTGCCAAGGATGATGGATTCATCCATGCATTTCCCAGTCTCTAGGACTATGAAATCAGTAGGGATGTAATGGTCTTCAATCTTCACCAAAACATCCTCTACAAGTCCATAAGCTTGTTTTCTTGAGTTGTCTGCCATCTCTAGTGAGATTTTTGCAGCTTGTACCTCATAGATCCCTAATTTCTCCATTACAGAGAGGGGCATGAGGTTTACGCTTGATCCTAAGTCACACAAGGCCTTCTTGAAGGTCATGGTGCCTATGGTACAAGGTATAGAAAACTTCCCAGGGTCCTGCCTCTTTTGAGGCAATTGCTGCCTAGACAAGTTATCCAGTTCTTTGGTGAGCAAAGGGGGTTCATCCTCCCAAGTCTCATTTCCAAATAACTTGTCATTTAGCTTCATGATTGCTCCAAGGTATTTAGCAACTTGCTCTTCAGTGACATACTCATCCTCTTCAGAAGAAGAATACTCATCAGAGCTCATGAATGGCAGAAGTAAATCCAATGGAATCTCTATGGTCTCATCTTGAGCCTCAGATTCCCAAGGTTCCTCATTGGGGAACTCTTGGAGGTCAGTGGGCATCCATTGAGGTCTTCCTCAGTGGCGTTCACTGCCTCTTCTTCCTCCCAGAATTCAGCCATGTTGATGGCCTTGCACTCTCCTTTTGGATTTTCTTCTGTGTTGCTTGGAAGAGTACTTGGAGGGAGTTCAGTAATTTTCTTGCTCAGCTGACCCACTTGTCCTTCCTGATTCCTAATGGAAGATCTAGTTTCAGTCATAAAACTTTGAGTGGTTTTGATTAGATCAGAGACCATGGTTGCCAAGTCAGAATTATTCTGCTTGGAACTCTCTGTTGTTGCTGAGAAGATGATGGAAAAGGCTTGCTATTGCTAAACCTGTTTCTTCCACCATTATTGTTATTGAAACCTTGTTGGGGTCTCTGTTGATCCTTCCATGAAAGATTTGGATGATTCCTCCATGAAGGATTGTAGGTGTTTCCATAGGGTTCTCCCATGTAATTCACCTCTTCTATTGAAGGGTTCTCAGGATCATAAGCTTCTTCCTCAGATGAAGCTTCCTTAGTACTGCTTGATGCATTTTGCATCCCAGACAGACTTTGAGAAATCATATTGACTTGTTGAGTCAATATTTTATTCTGAGCCAATATGGCATTCAGAGTGTCAATCTCAAGAACTCCTTTCTTCTGACTAGTCCCATTGTTCACAGGATTTCTTTCAGAAGTGTACATGAATTGGTTATTTGCAACCATTTCAATCAGTTCTTGAGCTTCAGTAGGCGTCTTCTTCAGATGAAGAGATCCTCCAGAAGAGCTATCCAAGGACATCTTGGACAGTTCAGAGAGACCATCATAGAAAATACCTATGATGCTCCATTCAGAAAGCATATCAGTGGGACACTTTCTGATCAATTGTTTGTATCTTTCCCAAGCTTCATAGAGGGATTCTCCTTCCTTCTGTCTGAAGGTTTGGACTTCCACTCTAAGCTTACTCAATTTTTGAGGTGGAAAGAACTTTGCCAAGAAGGCATTGACTAGCTTTTCCCAAGAGTCCAGGCTTTCTTTAGGTTGAGAATCCAACCATGTTCTAGCTCTGTCTCTTACAGCAAAAGGGAATAGCATCAGTCTGTAGACCTCAGGGTCAACCCCATTAGTCTTGACTGTGTCACAGATTTGCAAGAACTCAGCTAAAAACTGATGAGGATCTTCCAATGGAAGTCCATGGAACTTGCAATTCTGTTGCATTAGAGAAACTAATTGAGGCTTAAGCTCAAAGTTGTTTGCTCCAATGGCAGGGATAGAGATGCTTCTCCCATAGAAGTCGGGAGTAGGTGCAGTAAAGTCACCCAGCACCTTCCTTGCATTGTTGGCATTGTTGTTGTTTTCGGCTGCCATTTGTTCTTCTTCCTTGAAGAGTTCGTTCAAGTGCTCTAAAGAGAGTTGTGCTTTGGCTTCTCTTAGCTTTCTCTTCAAGGTCCTTTCAGGTTCAGGATCAGCCTCAACAAGAATGCCTTTGTCTTTGCTCCTGCTCATAAGAAAGAGAAGGGAACAAGAAAATGTGGAATCCTCTATGTCACAGTATAGAGATTCCTTTAGGTGTCAGAGGAAAAGAAGAATAGAAGACAGAAGTGGAAAATTCGAACTTAACAAAGGAGATGGAGTTCGAATTTTGCATTAAGGGATAGTGTTAGTCCATAAATAGAAGGATGTGAGAAGGAGGAAAGTCATTTTCGAAAATTAAGTGGAAAATTTAAAAAAATATTTTTGAAAAACATTACTTAATTTTCGAAAATGAAAATGGAAAAGAAATCAAGTGATTTTTGAAAAAGATTTTGAAATTAGAAATCAAAAGGATTTGATTGAAAACTATTTTGAAAAAGATGTGGTTAAGAAGATATGATTGATTTTAAAAAGATGTGATTGAGAAGATATGATTTGAAAAACATTTTAAAAAGATTTGATTTGAAAATTAAAAACTTGACTAACAAGAAAAGATATGATTCAAACATTAAACCTTTCTCAACAGAAAAGGTAACATACTTGAAATGTTGAATCAAATCATTAATTGGTAGCAAGTATCTTTGAAAAAGGAAAGAAGTTAATTTTGAAAAAGATTTGATTGAAAAATTGATTTGAAAAAGATTTGATTTGGAAGAAATTTTGAAAACTTAGAAAAAAATTGATTTGAAAACAAAATCTTCCCCCTTTAGCCATCCTGGCGTTAAACGCCCAGAATGGTATCCATTCTGGCGTTTAACGCCCAAAATGCTACCCTTTTGGGCGTTAAACGCCCAACCAGGTACCCTGGCTGGCGTTTAAACGCCAGTCTGTCCTTCTTCACTGGGCGTTTTGAACGCCCAGCTTTTTCTGTGCAATTCCTCTGCTGTATGTTCTGAATCTTCAATTCTCTGTATTATTGACTTGAAAAGACACAAATTAAAAATATTTTTGGATTTTTAATAATAAGGACAAACCAAAATGTAACAAGAATCAAATGACAATGCATGCAAGACACCAAACTTAGCAGTTTGTATACTACTGACACTAACAAAACGAAAATGCATATGAGACACACAAAACACTCAAGTCAATAGAATTCAAAGATCAGATCAAGCAAATCATCAAGAACATCTTGGAGATCAATAAGACATATGAATGCATGCAATTGACACCAAGCTTATGATGAGACTCTAGACTCAAACAAGAAATATTTTTGGATTTTATAATTTTGTAAATTTTTTTGTGTTTTTCGAAAATTAAGTGGAAAAAGGTATCAAAATTCTCAATGAGAATTCCAGGAATCAGTGCAATGCTAGTCTAAGACTCCGGTCCAGGAATTAGACATGGCTTCACAGCCAGCCAAGCTTTCAAAGAAAGCTTCGGTCCAAAACACTAGACATGGCCAGAGGCCAGCCAAGCCTTAGTAGATCACTGCTCCAAAAGCAAGATTGATAAGAAATCAACAAGCTCTTGTGGTGATGAGTTGAAACCTCGGTCCAATCAGATTAGACATGGCTTCTCAGCCAGCCAGATTTCAACAAATCATCATGAAACTCTAGAACTCATCTTCAAGAATTTCGAAAAAAAATAAATACCTAATCTAAGCAACAAGATGAACCGTCAGTTGTCCAGCCTAAACAATCCCGGGCAATAACGCCAAAAACTTGGTGTTGTTGCCGGATCTTGGCACTGATGTTACCAAAAGCTTGCTCAAAACTTGAACAATCCCCGGCAACGGCGCCAAAAACTTGGTGTCGCGAAGTTGTGAACATTACTTTTTCACAACTCTCATAATCCCCGGTAATGGCTCCAAAAACGTGGTAGCTCAATACCATGGCATTACACAACTTCGCACAACTAACCAGCAAGTGCACTGGGTCGTCCAAGTAATAAACCTTACGCGAGTAAGGGTCGATCCCACGGAGATTGTTAGTATTGAAGCAAGCTATGGTCATCTTGTAAATCTTAGTCAGGGAAACTCAAATGGATATAGTGATGAACGAAAATAACACAAAGGTAAAGATAGAGATACTTATGTAATTCATTGGTAGGAACTTCAGATAAGCGTATGAAGACGCCTTCCCTTCCGTCTCTCTGCTTTCCTACTGCCTTCATCCAATTCTTCTTACTCCTTTCCATGGCAAGCTCGTGTAGGTTTCACTGTTGTCAGCAGCTACCTCCCATCCTCGCAGTGAAAACTAATGCTCATGCACTCTGTCACAGTGCGGCTAATCACTGGTTTGGTTCCCTCCCCTACCGGAATAGAATCACTCTTTTGCGTCTGTCACTAACGCCCAGTAGGTTACAGGTTTGAAGCACGTCACAGTCATTCAATCATTGAATCCTACTCAGAATACCACAGACAAGGTTTAGACCTTCCGGATTCTCTTGAATGCCGCCATCAGGTCCTGCCTATACCACGAAGACTCTGATCTCACGGAATGGTTGGCTCGTTTGTCAGGCGAGCGCTCGGTTGTCAGGTGATCAACCATGCATCGTGCAATCAGGAATCCAAGAGATATTCACCAAGCCTCAAATGCTTGTAGAACAAGAGTGGTTGTCAGTCACTTTGTTCATGAGTGAGAATGGTGATGGGCGTCAATCATCACCTTCATCAAGTTGAAGAACAAGTGATATCTTGGAACAAGAACAAGCGGAATTGAATTGAAGAACAATAGTAATTGCATTAATACTCGAGGTACAGCAGAGCTCCACACCTTAATCTATGGTGTGTAGAAGCTCCACCGTTGAAAATACATAAGCATAAGGTCTAGGCATGGCCGAATGGCCAGCCTCCCAATGATCTAAGATTGCATAAAAAATGAAGATAGCTACCAAAGTCTTCTATACAATAGTAAAAGGTCCTACTTATAAGAACTAGTAGCCTAAGGTGTACAGAAATGAGTAAATGACATACAAATCCTCTTCCGGGCCCACTTGGTGTGTGCTTGGGCTGAGCAATGAAGCAAATTTCGAGCAGAGACTCTTCTTGGAGTTAAACGCCAGCTTTAGTGCCAGTTTGGGCGTTTAACTCCCATTTGGGTGCCAGTTCCAGCGTTTAACGCTGGGATTTCTTGAGGTGACTTTGAACGCCGGTTTGGGCCATCAAATCTTGGGCAAAGTATGGACTATCATATATTGCTGGAAAGCCCAGGATGTCTACTTTCCAACGCCGTTGAGAGCGCGCCAATTGGGCTTCTGTAGCTCCAGAAAATCCACTTCGAGTGCAGGGAGGTCAGAATCCAACAGCATCTGCAGTCCTTTTTGGTCTCTGAATCAGATTTTTGCTCAGGTCCCTCAATTTCAGCCAGAAAATACCTGAAATCACAGAAAAACACACAAACTCATAGTAAAGTCCAGAAAAGTGAATTTTAACTAAAAACTAATAAAAATATACTAAAAACTAACTAGATCATATCAAAAACATACTAAAAACAATGCCAAAAAGTATACAAATTATCCGCTCATCAGAGGTACAACCTGCCTTGTTCTCATTACAATTGGCAGATAAGTCCATAAGACAAGCTTATGAAACAGTAGAGGACGTGCTAGTAAAAGTTGAAAACTTTTACATCCCTGCTGATTTCATAATCCTAGATACTAGGAAGGAAAATGATGAATGCATCATCCTAGGAAGACCTTTCCTAGCCACAGCAGAAGCTGTGATAGATGTCAACAGAGGAGAGTTAGTCCTTCAATTGAATGGGGAATACCTTGTGTTTCAAGCACATGGCCATCCCTCTGTGACAAAAGAGAGTAAGCATGAAGAGCTTCTCTCAGTTCAAGGTCAAGAAGAGCCCACACAATCAGACTCTAAGTTTGGTGTTGTGAAGCCACAACCAAACTCTAAGTTTGGTGTTCAAACCCCATATCCAAACTCTACGTTTGGTGTTGGGACTAGATAACATTGACTTGATTGCTCTGTGGCTCCCTGAGAGCCACTGTCAAGCTATTGACATTAAAGAAGCGCTTGTTGGGAGGCAACCCAATTTTATTTATCTAATTTTATTTTATTTTGTTTCTTTGTTATTTTTGTGTTTAATAAGGTACATGATCATGTGGAGTCACGAAAAAATCAAAAAAATTAAAAACAGAGTCAAAAACAGAAGAAAAAAATTTTTCACCCTGGAGGACGCACGGGCTGGCGTTCAATGCCCAGAAGATGCATCTGGCTGCCGTTCAACGCCAGAACAGAGCATCTTTCTGGCGCTGAACGCCCAAAACAAGCTACATCCTGGCGTTAAACGCCAGGATGCGCACGCAGAGGACAATCTGGCGCTGAACGCCAGAAACAAGCTTGAAACTGGCGTTCAACGCCAGAAACAAGCATTACATGGGCGTTTAACGCCCAGAACATGCACCAATGGGCGTTTGAACGCCAGAATGGTGCATGAAGGCAATTTACACGCCTATATGGTGAAGGAATGGTATTTCTTTTCACCTCAGGATCTGTGGGCCCCACAAGATCCCCACCTCAGGATCTGTGGACCCCACAGGATCCCCACCTACCTTTTCTTTTAATCCTAATCACACTCTCCTAATCCAAATCTCATTTTCAATGTCACACTTCCCAAAAACCTTCACCAATCACCTCAACCCCTCTTCCCAATTTCCCCATGCACCATTCACATCAACCTCCTCTTCCCCATAAACCCCACCTACCTCCATTACATTCAAATTCAATTTCCCACCCTTTCCCACCCAAAATGGCCGAAACCTAACCCTCCCCCCTCCCTATAAATACCTCTCCTTTCTTCTTCATTTTCACACAACACAACCTCTTCTTCTCTCATATAGCCGAACCCCCTTCTCTACTTCTCTACCAAAATTCTCTTCTTCTTCTTCTACTCTTCTTTTCTTTTTTGCTCGAGGACGAGCAAATTTTAAGTTTGGTGTGGTAAAAAGCCTAAGCTTTTTATTTTTTCATTCACCATCAATGGCACCCAAGACCGAAGTTTCCTCAAGAAAAGGAAAAGGGAAGGCAAAAGCTTCCACTTCTGAGTCATGGGAGAAGGAGAGATTCATCTCCAAGAGCCACCAAGACCACTTCTATGATGTTGTGGCAAAGAAGAAGGTGATCCCCGAGGTCCCTTTCAATCTCAAAAAGAATGAGTATCCGGAAATCCGACATGAAATTCAAAGAAGAGGGTGGGAAGTCATAACCAACCCCATGCAACAAGTCGGAATACTGATGGTTCAAGAGTTCTATGCCAATGCATGGATCACTAGGAACCATGATCAAAGTATGAACCCGAATCCAAAGAACTATATCACAATGGTTCGGGGAAAATACTTAGATTTCAGTCCGGAAAATGTGAGGTTGGCGTTTCATCTACCCATGATGCAAGGTGATGAACGCCCCTACACAAGAAGGGTCAACTTCAATCAAAGGTTGGACCAAGTCCTAATGGACATTTGTGTGGAAGGCGCCCAATGGAGAGTAGACTCCAAAGGCAAACCAGTCCAACTAAGAAGACTGGACCTCAAGCCTGTAGCTAGAGGATGGTTGGAGTTCATCCAAAGATCCATCATCCCTACAAGCAACCGATCTGAAGTTACTGTGGATCGGGCCATCATGATTCATAGCATCATGATTGGAGAGGAAGTGGAAGTTCATGAAGTCATCTCTAATGAACTCTACAAAATAGCTGACAAGCCTTCATACATGGCACGGCTAGCCTTCCCCCACCTCATATGCCATCTATGTTATTCAGCCGGAGTTATCATAGATGGAGATGTCTCCATTGAAGAAGACAAGCCCATCACAAAGAAGAGGATGGAGCAAACAAGAGAAGTTCCTCACGGCCCTCAAGAAGAACATGAGGAAGTTCATCATCAACAAATGCCTCAAGGAATGCACTTTCCTCCCAACAACTATTGGGAGCAACTTAGTACCTCTTTGGAAGACTTGAGCCATAATGTTGAACAATTAAGGGTGGAACACCATGAACACGCCCTCACTCTCCAAGAAATAAGAGAAGATCAAAGAGCAATGAGGGAGGAGCAACAAAGGCAAGGAAGGGACATAGAAGAGTTGAAGAACATCATTGGTCCTTCAAGAAGAAGACGCCACTAGAGGTGGATTCATTCCTTGTTCTTTATTTTCTTTCTGTTTTCGGTTTTTAAGTATTATGTTTATCTATGTTTTTGTGTCTTTACTTCATGATCATTAGTATGTAACCATGCCTTAAAGATTATGAATAATTCCATAAATCCTTCCCCTCTCTTAAAAGAAAAATGTTTTAATTCAAAAGAACAAGAAGTACATAATTTTCGAAATTATTAGTGAATTTAATTTAATTATATTGATGTGGTGGCAATAATTTTTGTTTTCTGAATGAATGCTTGAACAGTGCATATTTTTGATCTTGTTGTTTTTGAGTGTTAAAATTGTTGGCTCTTGAAAGAATGATGAACAAAGAGAAATGTTATTGATGAACTGAAAAATTCATGAATTGATTCTTGAAGCAAGAAAAAGCAGTGAAAAAAAAAAATGGCGAAAAAAAAATAGAAAGAAAAAGCAAGCAGAAAAAGCCAATAGCCCTTAAAACCAAAAGGCAAGGGTAGCAAGGATCCAAGGCTTTGAGCATCAATGGATAGGAGGGCCCAAGGAAGTAAAATCCAGGCCTAAGCGGCTAAATCAAGCTGTCCCTAACCATGTGCTTGTGTCATGAAGGTCCAAGTGAAAAGCTTGAGACTAAGTGGTTAAAGTCGTGATCCAAAGCAAAAGAGTGTGCTTAAGAGCTCTGGACACCACTAACTGGGGACTTTAGCAAAGCTGAGTCACAATCTGAAAAGGTTCACCCAGTTATGTGTCTGTGGCATTTGTGTATCCGGTGGTAATACTGGAAGACAAAGTGCTTAGGGCCACAGCCAAGACTCATAAGTAGCTGTGTTCAAGAATCAACATGCCTAACTAGGAAAGTCAATAACACTATCTGAAATTCTATGTTCCTAGAGAAGCCAATCACTCTGAACTACAAAGGAAAAAGTGAGATGCCAAAACTGTTCAGAAGCAAAAAGCTACAAGTCCCGCTCATCTAATTAAATTAATATTCATTGATATTTTGGACTTTATAGTATATTCTCTTCTTTTTATCCTATTTGATTTTCAGTTGCTTGGGACAAGCAACAATTTAAGTTTGGTGTTGTGATGAGCGGATAATTTATACGCTTTTTGGCATTGTTTTTATATAGTTTTTAGTAAGTTTGAGCTACTTTTAGGGATGTTTTCACTAGTTTTTATGTTAAATTCACATTTCTGGACTTTACTATGAGTTTGTGTGTTTTTCTGTGATTTCAGGTAAATTCTGACTGAAATTGAGGGATTTGAGCAAAACTCTGAAGAAGGCTGACAAAAGGACTGCTGATGCTGTTGGAATCTGACCTCCCTGCACTCGAAATGGATTTTATGGAGCTACAGAACTCCAATTGGCACGCTCTCAACGGCGTTGGAAAGTAGACATCCAGAGCTTTCCAGCAATATATAATAGTCCATACTTTATTCGAAGAATGATGACGTAACTTGGCGTTAAACGCCAAGTACACGCTGCTGTCTGGAGTTAAACGCCAGAAAAACGTCATTATCCGGAGTTGAACGCCCAAAACACGTCATAACCTGAAGTTTGACGCCAAGAAATGCCTTAGCTCGTGGAATGATCAAGCTCAGCCCAAGCATACACCAAGTGGGCCCCGGAAGTGGATTTATGCATCAATTACTTACTCATGTAAACCCTAGTAGCTAGTCTAGTATATATAGGACATTTATCTATTGTATTAGACATCTTTGATCTCAGTTTTGTTTTATTCTTCATCTTAGGGGATCATTGATCACGTTAGGGAGGCTGGCCATTCGGCCATGCCTGAACCCTTTGCTTATGTATTTTCAACGGTGGAGTTTCTGCACACCATAGATTAAGGGTGTGGAGCTCTGCTGTACCTCAAGTATTAATGAAATTCTATCTTCTTTTATTCAAATCTCTCTTATTCTTATTCCAAGATATTCATTCGTACCCAAGAACATGATGAATGTTATGAGTCAGATTACCCTCATTATCATTCTCACTTATGAATGCGCGTGATTGACAACCATGTCCGTTCTACATGCAACAGAGCTTGAATGTGTATCTCTTAGATTCCCCAACAGAATCTTCGTGGTATAAGCTAGATAGATGGCGACATTTATGAGGGTCCGGAAAGTCTCACCTTGTCTGTGGTATTCCGAGTAGGATCCTGGGAATCCGGAAAGTCCAACCTTGTCTGTGGTGTTCCGAGTAGGATTCCGGTAATGAATGACCGTGACGTGCTTCAAACTTTAACCTGCTGGGCGTTAGTGACAGACGCAAAAGAGGGATTCTATTCCAGTAGGAGCGGGAACCAACCGGTGATTAGCCGTACTGTGACAGAGTGCGTTAGCATAGTTTTCACTGCGAGGATGGGATGTAGCCATCAGCCATGGGTGATGCCTCCAGACTGGTTAGCTGTGCGAGTGACAGCCGCACAGGATATTTCCCCGTGAGGAATGAAAGTAGCCACAGTTGATGGTGAACCACTATACAAAGCTTGCCATGGAAAGGAGTAAGAAGGATTGAGTAGAAGCAGTAGGAGAGCAGGCGTCCTTGGGCTCTACAGCATCTCCACATGCTTATCTGAAATTCCTACCAATGAACCTGCATAAGTATCTTTATCCCTTTCATTATTTCTGTTTTCAAAAACCCATAAACTATTTTAATCTGCCTGACTGAGATTTGCAAGGTGACCATAGCTTGCTTCATACCAACAATCTCTGTGGATTCGACCCTTACTCACGTAAGGTTTATTACTTGGACAACCCAGTACACTTGCTGGTTAGTTGAACGGAGTTGTGAAAATAAACAATGCCCTCAGAGTAAACATCCTACAAGTAGAAAGAACAAGTGATCACAATTTCGTCCACCATTCAGCTTTCAAGAACACCAAATTAAGTTCAAATCAATTCTTGACAGAATAAACCTGATTTCAAGCTTTTAAAAATTAACTTTAAAGAAGCATTTCAAGAACGGTTCATTTCACAAAACCGAACCATAACCCAGCCAATCAAACATTCATATTCGTTCAAGACAATCCACAATCACATAAGACTTATACAATCACTCTCAGATATATTTTCTCATGTCAATATCCATATATAATAATTCTAATTCATAAAATATGGTATTCTGAAAGAGGCCCTACCTCAAAACGCAAAATCATAACCCGAGCGCCTCACAGAAATCCTTTCGTCTTAACCCAAAATCAACAACCAAAATCCTGACTCCGCTTGTTTTTCTCAATAGTAGAAACAGCCTCAACGTCATGTATAAGCTCAGTTACTACTTTCTAACACATCAATATCGCGGAAATCTTAAAACTCATCATTGAAAACAAATGGCGAGGATTCCGAGATAAAAACACTTACTGAAATAAAAGGAATGGCACAACAACCACCGCAACACTTATGCAACATGCAATCATCAGAACTCAAACCTACATTACCAAGCCTTAGGGTCTTTAACCAAGCATAACCGAACGCTAAAGCAGGATTTTTTGAAACGTAAAATACTTACTGCACTAACAAGCGAAGCAGCTGCAATTTCGAATCGACCTGGCAAAAGATCCGTTAGCGGCCAGAAGCACCGATGGCCCAACAGCAACTTTAATTTGACGCGCAAATACCGGGACTCAATCCTATGTAACCAACATATCAGAATTTCTAACGGATTATAACAGAGTGCTCAATTTAAGGGGTTTCGGAAGCAAAATGCTTACCAAGAAAGGCAGGTTCCGGCGGCCACAATACCGCTCCCGGCAGCCAAAGGCGCATTGGCCATGACAACAACAGCAATGGAGTTCCAACCATGGCAGAAACCCCTCCTACTTACCCATTCCAGTCTCCTTCTCCCCAACAGCAACCAAGGCAGTGGCGGAGCCTTCACAGCGCTGGCGGCAGCTCAACAACGGCGGTAACAGCGGTGCCGCCCTTCCCCTGTGGACGCATGCGTGCTCCTTTTTTCTCGCGTTGGGCTCCTGCATTGCATCCATCATGTTCGCAGTTCTGGGTCCGGTGCAGCTCAATGGCGATCGACGGCGACTCCCAGAGCTCCAGCGACGGCAGCGAGGTACGACGGCCAACCAACGCCTCCTTCCTCTCTCCTATGTGCTCCCTTTATGCATGAGCTTTCTCTCGCTTTCGTGATACTCCTCAGGCGACAGAACGGGGTGATTGGTGGCAGAACCGCGACTGGACAGGGACGAACAAGACGGGTTCAGCGGCGACACTTGTCGTGGCTCCAGCAACAAGGGTGACGGCATCTCCCTCCTCTATGAACGTTTCATCTCTCAGATCTCCCTTCCAGAGCTTCCTTTCTTTCATATTTTCTGTGTCTGTTGCATCAATGAGAGGAAGAAAGGGAGATAGGTAGGGTGCGGCTATTGGGTCATGGGGGAAACGGGTATTGGGTTAGGGTTTCAGGGTTTTATTTTCTTTTTGAAAATTAGGGTTAAGGGCATTTTATTAATTTCAAACGAAATTGGAAAAAATATAGTAATTGAAACTCAAATTAAATGCAACACTAATTGTATATAGAAAATACTATTTACTCATCAATTTTATAAATTATTTTCAATAAAATGTCCAAATCTAAAAATTAAAAAGAATGTAATTGATTTCTCTTTTTTCCAAAACAGCAGTATTAACATATTAAAAATATTAATTATTTAGTCCAAATCATATAAAATATTTATTATTTCACAACTACCAACTTTATAATTTAAATACAGAAAATAATCCAATAATTATAAAATTGGATAACAAATCCAAATTTATTTCAAATTTAATTAATCAAAACTTGCTCTAATTTTCTTTAATAAAGAAATTTCTAAAATTAAAGCTATGGAAACACTGAATTTGAAGTTAGCTAATGATAGCCCTTTTTCAAAAGTTTTGGGTCTTACAATTTGCAGTATTTTATTATTATAGGAATTCAAATCAAGCCTATATAGATTATCCACCAAACGACCAGAGCAAATATTATTCGAATTATAAAAGAGATTGGCTTTATTGTTTCTGAACGAGCAAAAATAACCCGATTTGTCCAAATGAGAAACAAAAACCTACTTTCATCTAAATGACGGTATATAAAAATGTCCCTAATAAATCCAAGTAAAATCCACTCGTGGAACATAATCTAAAGGTTCCTATTACTTCGACTGCAACTATATTGCCGTCTGCCACATAGATGTATCTTTCAACATCACTTGGCGGTTGGCTCCACAGGAAATCCTGCATAGTAACACTTACATAAGTAGTAGCAGCAGAATCTACCCACCAAGTATCAACAGGTGCATAACTTAAACTAGTCTCAAAACAAGCGAAAGTAAGAATTATACCCTTCTTTACATACCAAGTGGCATATTTGGTACAATCCTTCTTTATGTGTCCCACATTCTTACAGAAAAAATAAGTTGAAACTTAATCTTGTTTCTTAACCTTTTTCTACTGAGAAGGCACATCTGTAGTAGTAAGACGCTTTCTTTTATACTGAGAAGATGAAACCATGTGAGCACTTTCAGTCTTTTTTGCTGTAGTCTCTCTTCTTCTTGCACACAGTGAGATATAAGCTCATTTAAGGACTAAGTGTCCTTCAGAGTGTTATAACTCACTTTAAATTGCCCAAAGTGTGCAGGAAGGGAGATTAAAAAGAAATACACGAGTAAATCTTCAGACAATTCTAACTTTAGTACTTTCAATTTTAAAACAAGATGAAACATTCCCATAATATATTCTCTTATGTTCCCTTTACCTTTATACCTCATGGAGACAATTTTGCCCAAAAGGCTACTTACCTCCGCCTTTTAATTCTTTGTAAAGAATTTTTTCAACATCTTTCAGGAATTGTTTAGCATATTTTATCCTCAGTAATTGAGCTCCGAAACGCCTTAGGAATTGAGCGCTTCATGATCATAATGCTCATTCGATTAGATCTCTCACACTTCTCTATTTTAACCTCATTCAGATTTTCTGGAGTGGAAGTGGGTTTTTCCTCTCGAAGAGCTATATCCATATTCATACAACTGAGGACAATCTCCATGGTATCCTTCCAAACATTAAAGTTTGTACCACTCAGCATAGGAATACTGCTAATTTGTGTAGAAATATTAGTAGCTAAAGCCATAGTTTCTAGATTAGAACAAAAAGAATATGCAGGAAATATTAGTTAAATAATAGGAAAAATCCATATTGAGATATCTAGGACAACATTAATTTTCAATCTTTGGATAGAAAATTAACTATAAGTGATACTCTCATTGTAGTAATCAAATATTTTCAAAATTCTTGTTACACAATAAGCCTTTCATTGGACCGACTGAGTGCGCACATAAAAACTTAAACTTCACAACTTATTTATTACCGCATATATTTTCTATTATTGGCCAAACAATAACCTTCTTTTGGGCCGATTATTGACTGCATAATTAATAGAAAATAAACAAAAGTGTGCAATGTTTATTATTTGGCCAAACAAAAAACTTCTTTTGGGCCGATTATTGTCCGCATAAATAATAAGTATTACTTTATTCTTAAATAATTACCCAAATATGTATTTACTATCAATATGTATTTGTAATTCAGCCAAATATAGACCCTCCTTTGGACTGACCAATATTCGCATGAATTACATATCATCATATTCTTAATGTTTTAAATAAATCAATTTTCACAGAAGAGGCTATTTTGGCAGCATAAAATTCAATCAATTTATTTCAAAACTAAATCTTTAAAAAATGGGTGGGTATAATAATCCAAATTATTACTAGTTTCCTTATGCAACAATAAAAAAATTCCTTAAATCGCACAAGGAATTAATCTTAATAGTGTCTTTCACACTTTGAAGAAAAACATGGTTATAATGTAAATAAATTCATGTGCCAAAAATCGGATCAGTTAAAATTAAATCAATCATTATAATTCCATCACTCAAATATTATTATGTTATACATTTTGGCCAAATATATTTTTTTGTATATTAATATTTGCTAAATATATATACATAATAATCTTATATCTCAAAGATAATAATCAATTTTGTACACATAATTAAAACAAAATAATCATATTCAATAATATTTTTCAATATTATTAAAAAAATTTTATGAGCATTATCTCAAAAAAAGGGATAACTAAAACAAGTGTATCCACCATAAGTGTCCAGCGATATATATTGTCAAATAATAACATGACAATGTCTATAAACAAACATACATAATAATAGTTCGTCTATACACACATATAGGAAACACATGATGCATCAGTAAATATATATATATATATGAAGTCATCAAAAATATATCATAATGCGAAAATGTAACTTTACTCATAGAATTAGAAATTGATGGAAAGATTGTCTCAATCTTATGGTTTTTTCGATCTTTTTTCAACCAAAATTTTCTGTATTCCTAGGTTGAATTGTAACTCTTTTGATAGGAAAGAACGACAATGCGGCTCGGGAATATGGGGACCGAAACCTGAAGCACTATTTATATTTGACATGGCACTTATTAACCCTAAGCCCAAATAAATAATATCTAAAGTCTAAAAGATAATATATCTAAATTCAAATGATAATTATCTATAAACAAAAGATAATATCTAATTTTAATCTCATCTAATTCTAAATTAAAAATAATTATAATTTATTCAATTTAACATTTATAATAATAAATAATATTACCATTATATAATCATTAATTTAAAATATAATTTATGATATAATTAAATATATATATTCGAACAATAAAAGGAAATTAAATAATTCCTGACATTTTCATGTTAGCAAAAATAAAAAATTAAATAATATAATAAAATAAGATGAGTTATGCTTTAAGAGATAATTTATCCATTCGTCTTATTCTAGAAAAAGTAATATATAGTTAATTGGCTTGTCATAAATAAATCAAAAAGTGATCTAATATACTTATTATATTTTTTTTATAATAATTATTATCATAGTTCAAACACAATAAAATATAATCAAACTACAACACTATTTTTCATAATTTTTGTTCTAAGTTATGAATTTTAATACCATTGTTGTTCATCACAATATATGTTCTCAAATTATTGCGAAGAATAAAAAATAACAAATTCAGTTATCACTAATTTTTAACAACACAAAATTTACAAGATAATATACAAAAATAAAAATAGAATCCTGTAATAAAAAATCTTTATTGTACGAAATATGCTAACTTACACAATCAAAAACATAGATATAAGACAATAAAATAAAATAAAAAAGTAGAAAGGTAAAATAATGAAGAAAACAACAAAAAGAATAAAAGAGAAAAAGTGAAAGAGAAGTGCTTGTAAAATTCTAACACACACTCATCTTTAACCAAAAAGAGATGCAATTACAATTCAATGCGAAATTGTGTTTTATTAACAATTAATAAAGAATTGCAAATTCTTGATATTATGTTTATTAGGTTAAATATGATTTTAGTTTCAATGATTTTAGCCAAAAATCAAATTGTCTCTAAGGTTTTTCGGTATTTAAAATCATTTTTAACGTTGAATTTTATTTTAAAATCATGCTTTTGAACAAAAATATTTTTCATCCTCAATTTTTTTTTATTATCCCAATGTCTCATCTTCCCCATTCATTACAAATTTTCTAGCAAATTCAAATGCAAAAATTTAGAGAGCAGTAAGTCTTAACCAAGGACGAGGGAGACCAACAACCACAGTGGAGTTGGAGAAGGTGCGTAACGATGGGGCAAAGAGGCGATTAGAGATGTGGCTAGAAAAGAGAACAGATAGGCGATGAACAAGTAGGTGGCAGAGATGTGATGACACACCATCTTAAGTTACTTTTAGGGTTCTTCTTTATTTATTTTCTTAAGTTTTCTTAGATTTTAATCAAATTTTGTGTGTTTTCTAGTGAATTTTTATCATTAATCAAATATTTGGAGTTGTTTTAGTATTATTGTATTTTCAGGCATTTTTGGATCAAATAAGTCAAAGATCAAGGCTTTTTTTAGCAAAAATACAAAATCAGTTCAAAGACGGTTCAACCAAACCAAAGAGCATGTGAACCATGTAACGCCCTATGTTTTTGTGATAAAACAATGCTTTTTGAAGTTTTGATTTTTCTTTGATAAGTTTTAGCTGTGCCGAATGGCAGAGCTGGTGGAGTAGCCGATTTTTGACGTTTTCTTCTTCGATTTCTTGTTCAAAAAGTTTCCTTAGAATTTTGGTTTGATGGCTGTCATACAAAGATAAAGTTTGGTAAAGTTGTGATTAATAAATGTATTGATATTGTGCGATTGCTGGCTGTGAATTTGTGCTTGAATTTGGGTGTTATTATATTTGAACTATGTCAAAAGTTCAT